>NW_011499890.1:1122007-1180076 GCF_000495115.2 Populus euphratica | reverse complement strand
CCAAGAGTATCAGAAATCACCACAAAAAAAAAAAAGGTTAACTAAGCAAATGAAAATGAAGTCTGGAAAACGACTATCAACCAATGAATTTTTCCTTGAGAAATGCTCCCCGTGCACACGTTATGGATCCTGTAACTTCTTCCTGATTATAGTTTATGACCCTCTTATGTTAGGGTGCTCATATGTGCCTTAGAAGCTGATTTTTTAGAGCTTTCCATTACACGTCAACTCCAAGGACCTGTCCTCTAGATTTCCACATCAATGATTCACTCTGTTCAGGCTATTTATGAAATCTGAAGACTTTTCCTTTCCTTTTTTTTTCGTCTTGCAACTCGCTATGTGTTTATAAACCATCTTGGAATTGTGTCATAATGTTGAACAGAGTTACTGTTGTCTTACTAATAAGTCTGTTGGCTTCTAAGTTAATCCTCTTCCTTTTTGTAAAGCATGATGCTTTAGGATTTCATGACTCGTCACGGTGTGCAGCTGCTTCTGTTGATACTTGATTTCCATTCTAACTGGCCTTTCATGGCTATCAAATCAAATCTACTCAAATGTCAATCAATAATCTCTAAGCAGTGTTTTTATTCATATTCTCTATTCCCTCTTCGGGTTATAATTCCTGGTAGTTATTTGACACTTTTGTGTTTTCAATCCTGCTGGGACACCAAACATGAAGTATTATTTGTGCACAAGTTTCATTACAGAAGATGGAGGGTAGTCTAAATAATTAAAAGATTGAACTTTAATTTATATTTTTGAGTTTAATTTATATGAATTTTTAGTTAAGTTTTATTAATTTAACTTTATTTATTGGGTTTGATTTAATTATTATTGAGTATTTTATTTAGTAGGACATAAGTCCAATCACTTGTTCTAGTTAGGTTTTTTATATTTATACCCTACTTTTCTAAATGTTAAGCAGTTTTGATGATTAATTAAAAATTTACAGACTTTGTATATCTTCAATCCTCATTCTTCTCTTTTTTTGCTTTCACTTTTTAGCTTCTTCTTTTAAAGCTTATTTCTTTTCTTGCTTTAAGTCTTATTATTTATTGTCTCATAACAAATTTGGTATCAGAGCATGACTTTTAATTGTTCTTACAATTAAATGATCTACATGTTTATACTAAACCCTAGATCTAGTTTGATCTTAAAGAAAAACATTTACTGTTTATTGTTAAAAAAAACCTAAACCTACTGTTTTGATTAAAAAAGAAAAAAAAATCCTACTATTCTAAAAAAATATTGTTCATTGATCATCATCAAAACTCTGTAATCTGGAAAACACCGATCATTTTACTTTCAATGCTGATTACAACTAACACCACCACATCAATCCATAGGTACACGTCAATTTATTGTTGTCAATAACCCACAGCCACAACAGGTCACCCATAACTGTAGTAGTAGATCTTCGTTGATGACGGTGCATCAACCAATTTCATCCTCTCCCCGCCATCAACAGATAGGCATCCAACCACCACTTCATGCTACAAGAAGCTTATAGAGCCACACCAAGTTGCTGTCTCCTCAATCTCGCAGTGCCACCACAACAGATCGTTGTCTCCAGCAACCCAAATCGGTGTTACAAACTATATGCCGCAGCCACCACTAAAAATCACCCTCCAGTCGCAGCCACCACAATTGGTCCTTCAGCCCTTGTGAAGCCTAAATAACTGTATCAACATATTAGCAGCCATGCCTCGCAGCTAGCAATAGCAACCGAGAAATCACAGAAGACAAGAAGACTTTAGAAAGCTTTCAAGGAAAATTAATTAACCTATGCCATGTTACCAGCCAAACCAGCCCATTGATGCCATACCAGCGCCACGTCATACGCAACTTAGAGCCACGTCAACCAGTAAAGCCACGTCAGCAGACCAGTCATCCAGTCTACCACTTCAGCAACAAAAAGCTTTCACCCCTTGATCTAGTTAGTGAATCTCTTCATCTTTTAATTTGTTGAATTTTTACCTTTTTTGGTAATGTAATTGTCATTTAGAGTTATCATTAATATTACTTTTATGCCTAGAAAAAAAATCTCATCTTGCATTTTATCAGTTAACTCTTGCTTATCAACCTCTTTTTTTATTGATATTTAGCAACTAGTTGTTGAGTTTGCTGAAGCTAGTAAAAGTTGTAACCATTATTTGATTAATCATTTATACTTAAAAGGTCTAGCATTGTGTGCTTATAATTTTTCTAGTATAATCTGTTCTTGATTAATCTTCATATAAAAAAAGGGATTAACTTTATTTTTATATTGTGATTTTACTTATAAGAACCATTTATGATCTCAATTCTATTTATAAGTTAGTGTTGCATGCATTTGTGTCATGATAATCTAGTGTTTAAGCTTAAGTTTACACTCATCGTAGGCTCAACCTTTAGTGATACTCTTATAATCATTTAAAGAGAACTGCAAACTTAAGTAATCAACATGTTTAAAAGAATTAAGCTCCAAGTTTTTAAACGAGATACTCAAAGACCAATAAATATTACAAGAATAACCATTATGGACAAGTTCACTCTAAACATCACCAATATAACTATCATTTAGGTTACTCTAAACATGATGACTTTGATGAGCAAGTCTTAAGGTATAATAAAATAGAAGCCCTAACTTTTGATGGTGGTCATGACCTTATGATATTTGATATGTGGATTCATGATATGGATAGATTTTTTAAGTGGCATAACTTGTCTGATAATAGAAAAGTTAGATTTGCTAAGATGATGTTAATTGATGAAGCCAAACTTTATTGAAGAGGTATTGAGGATTTTTTAGAGATGAGAGGTAAACCTCCTATAACGGATTGGATTAAAACTTCAAGAGAAGTACTTACCCCAATCTTATAAGAAGAAACTCTTAGACTAATGGAACAATCTAAGATAAGAAAATAAGTCTATCAATGAGTATATAATGCAGTTTAATGATTATATGATTAGATGTGCCAT
Source organism: Populus euphratica (assembly GCF_000495115.2). Taxonomy (NCBI): domain Eukaryota; kingdom Viridiplantae; phylum Streptophyta; class Magnoliopsida; order Malpighiales; family Salicaceae; genus Populus; species Populus euphratica. The sequence continues at coordinate 1,177,115 of NW_011499890.1, read as the reverse complement.
AAGACTTTGCGTAGATTTTGTAAAAGTTTAAATGATAATCTTAGAAGATAAGTTGTATTTCAAGGTGTATCTACCCTTAACCAAGCTTTTACTTTAGTTCAAGACTACAAGTTGATCATGAAGAATCAGTGGATGAATCGTCAGGGCTTTTATAATATCCCTACTAGGTCCCAATTCAAAAGAAGTGATTCTTTGTCAGATGCTCCACCCCATAGACCTAATCCTTGTAGCGCCCAACTTTATAAGAAAGATAAGGGAAAACAAGTTGTTAATAAAGTGTCTAAGGTGAGTTCAAAGGTTCAGTGTACTAATTGTTTAGGTTTTGGTCATATCTCTTTAGATTATACCTCTAAACCCTTAGTTATCTAAAAATATAAAGATATAAATAAAGAATAATATTGTAGTGTTGAAGTGTATGAGCATAATCTTGAGGATTTTAGTGACCTAGATGACGAGGATATGCAAAAAGAGGGACCTAACATAATGAGTCCATGTGAGCTTGAGAATGAGGTTAAGAAAAAGTCTGATATGTCTGCTTTAATAGTAGAGGAAGTTTTGGGGAACTCTTCAATGGAATCGCCTATAGAGTCTCATGATATTAATTCTTCTAAATTACCTGATTCCTCACCCCACATGCTTGGTGTCTAGCACATCATAAGTTTAGAGCAATATGTTGAGTTTCTTGACCCTTTACCTCATGCACGTGATGAGAAAGATGAAGATAATCCTAGTTTACTTAATTGTGTCTATACCATATCTACACATGTTTCAAATAATGTTTGTTTCATTCCACACCCGTAGTGATTTAGTGTTTATAGTTACAAACCTGAGAAGCTTATAGAACACCTATCCATATCTCCTCACGATAGGATGTCTAAGTCAGCTGGGTTGTTAGCAAGTAAAGTTTATAATTTTCATATTGAAATCATGAAACAAATTCAAGCAATCAATGAACAATACAAATTTTGAGCTGATTTATTTAAGTATCATGATGCATTTAATGTTGGAGATTATTTCATGATACAGATTAGACCTGAATGGTATCCTTTAAAAACCGATCATAAATTACAAATAAGTAATGTTAAATCATTCAAAGTGTTGTAAATGATTAAATTAAATAATTATGTGATTAGATTGCCATTAAAGTTTGATATCGGCTCTACTTTTAATATGAAAGACCTTAGTATTTATAAAATACAACCTCTCCCTGATGCTTCTTTTGATACCCCTACTTTATCATTCATATCTTTGGCACAAAAGCAACATATTAATGCTACTTTGAATGCACAAGTTGTTTTTACTAGGGATGGTAAACTTTAGTAAATCTTGGTATATGGGCTCGACAATCATATTCAGATTATACTCGGATTATCAGAAAGATATCATAATAGATTAACCTTTATGTTTGAGAGCATTATCAGAATCGTTTTGACCAATACTTGATGGAGTCAAGTTCTTCCAACCCCAAGAGAATTGGTGGGGACACCAAACATGAAATATTATTTATGCACGCATTTGATCATAGACGATGGAGGATAACCCAAATAATTAAAAGAATGAGCTTTAACTTATGTTTTTTGGTTTAATTTATATGAATTTTTAGTTGAGGTTTATTAATTGGCTTTACTTGTTGAGTTTTATTTAATTATTGTTGAGTATTTTATTTAGTGGGCCATAAGCCCAATCGCTTGTTTTAGTTATGGTTTTTGTATTTATACTTTATTTTTCTAAATGTGAAGCAATTTTGATGATTAATGAAAAATTTGTAGACTTTGCATATCTCTAATCCCCATTATAATGAAAAATTTGTAGACTTTGCATATCTTTTATCCCCATTATTCTCTTTATTTGCTTTCACTTCTCAGCTTATTCTCTAAAATCTTCTTTTTTTTCATGCTTTAAGCCTTATTACTTATTGTCCTATATCAAATCCTTAATGCCTTCACTATCATTTACTTAGCATTCTTAGATGTTGCTATTTATACTCATCAGTTGATCATTTATGTTTATGTTTCTTGGATCACCATCTTGTATAAAATGTTTTGGAGAAAGAACCTTAGGACGGTGAATCTTTAGAAGCTAGTTAATAGGACAAGCAGCTAGCTTATAGAAGGATGGAAATTAGGAAATGTAATCGAAATTAGTTGGTAAACAACATTAGCAATAGCTTGACAATCACATTATGAACAAAAAAAAAAGGATCCTCGTACCTAGCTCATTAGATGATTGTGTTGTTAAGAAATCAAATCTTGCATGTATAGAATAACATAGTTGTATAAAATAGAAGATATATATTTATTCACTTTCTATTGTAATGCCTAATATGTCACTACTGGAGCTGCAATAAAGCAACTGATTCTTAACTTGTAGGAATCAATTGCAGCCTCCCTGTATAAGTACATAATTTAGTATTAATAACAATCACTTCTACAAATTCAATATTTCCCGGTCATATTGAGTCACTTGAAGATGAAGATTCAAATAGAACTACTTATTTCTTCCTCTTATCTTATTGGTTTGCTAATATTCGTATTGGAAATCAAAAAATATTTATATGATTCAATAAAATATAGGGTTGATTTGAATTAATTTTTTTTCTTCATTGTGTATTTTTTATTAACAAATTTACATTCATATTAACAACAATATATCAAATAAATATAATTTGATCTGGGTAATTAGATCTTATCTATAGATTTATTTATATTTATTCTTTTTTCTTCATTCAAATGAAATGACAGGCTTATTGGATTTCCTGTCATACAAAAGTTTTTTTTTTATTGGAAAAAAAAGGAAATGTATTAACTGTATTGTTATATTAGGAAAATATATAAAAATGGATATTTCCATTTTTTAAATTATTTTTTTTTTAAATTATTTTCAATTTTAAATATAAGAATAGATAGCATAACAGTCAAGATATAATCTATAAATAATTTAAAAAATATAAGAATAGATATCATAAGAGACAAGAGATAATCTATAAATATTGGCTTTATTAAACTTTATCTATACTTTATTTAAATTTAACTTTATCTATTTTTTTTATCGGAATCAATTAAAATTTTTTCTATTTCATTTCATGTTCATTTCTTGTTAGTTTAATGTTTTGATTGTGTCATACGATTCAATCTTTTTATTTATTTTCTTTGATTTATTTTGATTTTTGATTCCTATTCTATCTACATAACTTAATTATTTGTATTTGGGTTGCTAACTCAATGGTAAAGTATTATCATTACCGCTTGGACACTTAGACATCCAACCACGTAATCACAACATCCCAATTGCAAGAACGAAGCTCTATCGAGCTATATCCCCCCCCCTCGAGCCAAGTGGAGCATGTATGAAGGAGTCAGATGCTTCTTCTATTCTTTTCTTTTCTTTGGCGCAGCTGGGCCATCCTGGACTTGAACCAGAGACCTCGCCCGTGAAGTAAATCATTGCACCTACGGTCCAACCAATTAGGAGAGAATCAATAGATTCCTTTTCAGGAGCGATTCATCCTTCCCGAACGCAACATACAACGCTCTGGTGTATTGTGCTCTCCAAGTGTGCTTGTTCCCCCCCTTTTCTTTTCTTACAAATAACAGATATAAAATAAAGAAAATGGAACAAAAGGTTTGAAGTGTCTTTCACGCTTTGACCTGTGAAAAGGCGTATTCTGGGGTTTTATCTTCATCTGAAGAAAAAAGAAATATAAGAAAGACGACATAAAAATGAAAGAATACTAAAATGAAAGAATAAAGTATAAAATAAGAAAAGTATATGATATGGTAGTAGTTTAATGCACATAGAAATTAGAAGAGTACATAAAAATATTTCTTTTTATAAATATAACAAACAAGATCCAAGAATAATATTTGTTTGATAGAATGAGATCTGAGGATCAAATGGTTACGAAAGAGGGGATAACTTGTTCCTTGAAAGAATTTTTCTATTATTAAATTCCATACAATATTAAATAAATAATAAGAAATTTGAAATAAAAGGAAAGTCTTTTTATCACACCTATTAATCTTATATGTATGTATGTATGTATGTATGAATGTGTGTGTGTGTGTAAATTGTATTCTGAAATCAAAGAAAGATATTTTATGTCGTGACTTTGAATAAACTTTTTTGTGGAATGGAGGAAGGAAATAGTAATTTATTCCTATAGAATAATTAGATAACTAGGAAAAAAAAAGATTAAATTAGAAATATTGACAGATTTTTTTTTAGAGTCCAAAGAAATATGAAAGTGAAAAAAAAAAAGCGGATCTATTGTTCCAATTTTATCTATATCGAATTTGGCTATCATAATAGTGGATATAGTTATATAGTGGATATAGTCATGATTCAATGGGTTAGGTCCACTTACTTTTTCTTTTGTTGATTTCTAATCTAATCTTTACAATTGATTTGATTGGACTCCTATAAAATAGGAAAGTTTGACGATTTAAGAGCCAACGTATCATTATTCATTTTAATATAATAAACAAATGTTCAATTTTATAACTATAATTACTATATTAGTATACTCTAAATTCGAGTATAAATCATTATAATGTTAACCTTCTAATTTAATTTAGAATTTAGAAGAATTCTATTTATTCTATTTATTAGAAATATAGAGTTTCTTACCTTATTTATTGCAAATTTTAACAATGAATCTCCCTTCAAATAGAAAAACTCCCGCGGGAGTTTTATGAAAAAAGGACAAAGCCCCTTATCGGATTTGAACTGATGACTTACGCCTTATCATAGCGTTACTCTACCACTAAGTTAAAAGGGCCTATTTGATTCAATTTCGAAATGAGCCAGCATGCGGATAATCCATATCTATAGAAATAGATTATACATCAAATCTATGTAAAGTAAATATATTCTATATATTTTTTCTATATTATCTATATTATTAGAATATAATAATATAGAAAAATTGAATGAAATTCATTCTATTGACAATTTTAAGAAATTGTTCATATTATGAGTATAATATGCTGACGATCAAGCAAATGTGCCCCCATCGTCTAGTGGTTCAGGACATCTCTCTTTCAAGGAGGCAGCGGGGATTCGACTTCCCCTGGGGTAGGGTATTACAAATGGAAGTTAATGGGGGATTCTTAAGAAATTTGGAATTTTTTCTTCTCTTTATTTTTTTTATGGTATCAAAGCTGGCTTAGCATCCTGATTCGTCACTACAATTAAATCTCTTATCTAGCATCTCTCTTCTTCAGCCACCATGACCAACAATGAAATATCATCAAACTTAGAAGCTTATACAAATTTTTCAAAAGGGAATCTCTCAAATCCCTATTTCACTCACCATTTAGATCATCTAGGTTTGGTTTTGATTCTCAAACCCTTGAATGGAGACAACTATTTTACTTGAAAAAGGGTCATGACCCTGGCTTTGAATTCTAAAAGCAAGCTAAGTTTCGTTAATGGCTCAATTAAAGCTCTTTCAGAAAAAACTAATCCTAAAGGATATACGGCTTGGTCTCGATGTAATTATATGGTCCATTCATAGATCATTAACACTTTCAATCCGAAGATTTTAGATAGTGTGATATGCTACTCTACAACTTATAAAGTTTGGGAAGACCTTTATAATTGATTTTCTCACAACAATGCACCCTATATATTTGAAATTCAATGAGATATTGCTTATTTTAGGTAGGAATAACTCTATATTTTGGTATATTACATAAAATTAAAGGGAATGTGGGATGAACTAGCTTTCTACAACGATTCACTACATGAGACGCAGCAAGATCAACAGAGATTAATATAATTTATGATGGGTTTGAATGAATCTTACAGTGTTATTCGTGGACAAGTTCTCCTGATGAATCCCCTTTCTTCGGTTCAGCAAGCTTATACATTTGTCTCTCAAACAGAAAAGCAATGTCTTCTAAGATTAGCACACACCATTAATGATTCTGTTAGCAGTGCTGCCATGATAGTTTAAAGCAACAACATCAAGCCTAATGACAAAGGTGAGCGTTCCTACCATTCTTTTAGATCACAACATAGATTAACAGACAATTTTAGTGGAGGACATAGATTTGAACAGGAAATACGCTAATTTGGACCCAGACGAGGACGACCTCATTGTTCCCACTGTGGAGAACTTGGTCATTGGGTCCAAACCTGTTATGAGCTCTATAGGTATCCAGTAGGGCACCTTAAGGCAAAATATAATTTAGCCAGATACTTCAACAACAACAACAAATCTACAGAAAACCATATGTCTGAGAGTTTTGCTATAGAAAACGGCAAGTCAGTTGTCGAAATTTCAGAGACCCAATTAAAGTAGCTTTTATCCTTTCTTAATGACAACGGTGTTGAATCCAGTTCTCAAGCACATGTCATAACCAAACCAGGGTTGCCTAAAATTGCTTATCATAATTGGATTATTGATAACGGGGTAACATATCATATTTTTTCATTATCTCAATCATTTTTTCAACGAGATAACAATTTCTCACTATCTCTTGTATTACTGCCTAACGAGGAAATAACTAATGTTTTTACAAGGGGATTACTGCCTCTGAATTCCACCTATTATTTGCATGATGTGTTATGTGTACCCACTTTTAAAGTTGACTTGATGTTAGTCAATTGTTTGACAAAATGTTTGAATTACTCAGTAAATTTTTTTCCTTATTGGTGTATTTTGCAGGATCTAGCTATGAGGAGGATGATTGGTTTGGGTAAACAACATGACAGACTATATTATTTGGTGGCAATAATGACGGAGAAATCTATAGTATAGCCTACCCCACCATTACATTGACTAGCTTGCAATCTCACTATCTCATCAACCGATCTTTGACAAAAACGCTTAGACCATATCTCACTTCATTGTTTAAGTTCATTGCCTAGCAAATTTTAATTTTTTCTATTCAATCCAATCATGTTTGTCCTATATGTCCTTTGGGTAAGCAAAATCGCTTTCTTTTCATTTCTAGTTTCATTTCCTCTATAAAACCTTTTGAAATAATTCATTGTGATATTTGGGGTCGTTATCAATGCCTTTCCATTTCTAGTGCTTATTATTTCTTATTATCGTTGATGATTACACACGATTCACATGGATTTTTTTATTTATTATCGTTGATGATTACACATGATTCACATGGATTTTTTTATGTGACACAAAACTAAAGCTCAATCTCTTATAAAACGTTTCTTCAGTTATGTTCTCACACAATTTGAATCTCCCATTAAATTTTTTTGAAGTGATAATGATAGCAAATTTATATCACTTCATTCTTTTTTTTCAAGATAATAGTGTCATTTTTCAACATTCTTGTGTTTACATGCCTTAATAAAATAGGGTTGTAAAATGCAAATATCATCACATTTTACAAGTAGCTCGAGCTTTGAAAAATTTCAAGCTCAACTCCCAATCTAGTTTTAGAGAGAGTATGCTCTTACTATTGTTCACATCATCAAATAACTTACTTCCTCAGTGCTCTTCTTCAAAACTCTATTTGAACTTTTCTACTCAAAACCGCCTTCTTTTTTTCATATCTGAGTTTTTGGTTGCTTAGCTTATGCTACCAATTAACCAATTTCCAATCAAGTTTTGATCTTTTTCACGTTTATGATCAACCCAATTCCTCAATTCTTGAGATTGAAGCCCTAAAGCGTGTCATAGGTATAACCACCCTTTCCCTCCTGTGTTCTCCATGCTTTTTCTAATTTTGCGACGTCTTTTAGATTTTATAAATGGTTTTATAGTTTTTTTTACCCCAAAAACAATGCTTGATCAAACATGTTAGTTTCATTGTGCAGATCAGTTGCCTTACTTCTTTGTTTGAGTTTCTTTAAATATATTGTGGTTGGACAAATTTTGATTTTGTTGTTGTTCTTGACTTTTCAGTTCCTTTTTTGTGTTGATCTTGGTTTGTGGGAACAATGTTTCTGAACTTCTTGGTGTGTTTTTACATGCTTGCTGAACTAGTTTCTGTCCATAAGGCAAAGCATTGCTGTTTGGCAGAGAGTGTTTTTTAATTAACAGACAGAACATTTCTTGAATGGATGAAATTGGAATCATGTTGTTGAGATTGAAATTCTACAAGAAAAGATGCTGAAAACATGCACGCCTTTGCCATGCCATGTGCTCAGAATAAGACTTCTATAGGACAAGCTCATGTATGTCACCTAAGATGACTTGTCTGTTTGATTCGGCAATATTTTATCTGCAAATGAAATTCAGTTGGGAGAATCAGTATACTATGGTTTAAGATTGCCTGTTATGTGTAATGTGATTGTAGTTGCAGGTTTCTCCGTGGTTTTTCCAAAATTTTAGGTTCTGTTTTTGCTTTTGTGATTTGGAGAAATTTCTGCTGCTTGCCTGTTTGTGGATCCATTTAGACTTTCACATTTTTTAGATGATTTCGTTAACATTTGCTTTATCTATTCTTTCTCTCTTTGTTTTTCTCATTGAAGATAACATCTTATCCAAGCAGATGGAACACGAGGAAGTCTCCATTTTGAGATCGGAGGACCGTAATAATATTGAAATGGCTATTGCATCCAAGGAAAGATCCGTCCTTCCTATTGAACCCCAGCTAACTTACAGTCCTGTTTGTACCTTCAACAAACAAGAAAGTTTTACTGTGGAATCAGAAGAGCGATCAAAGTCAGCAATGAAACTTTCTGGACTCATAATTTTCTATTTAATAGTTATGGCAGTGGAGGTCATTGGTGGTGTGAAAGCCAATAGTCTTGCAGTTATCACTGATGCTGCACATTTGCTAACTGATGTTGCTGGATTCTCTGTTTCCCTTTTCACAGTGTGGGCTAAAGGTTGGGAGGCAACATCACACCAGTCTTTTGGATATGGTCGCCTTGAAGTTCTGGGTGCCCTGCTATCTGTTCAGCTCATATGGCTGATATCTGGATTTTTAATTTACGAAGCAATTGACAGAATTCTTCACAAAAATGCAGGGGTGAATGGAGGACTCATGTTTGCAATTGCATTATTTGGATTTATTATTAATTTTATAATGGTCGTGTGGCTGGGCCATGATCACTCTCATCATGCATGCCATGATCACAATCATGATCATACCCACAACCACGAGAGAGAGGATTTATGTGCAGCAGATGAAGGGGGGGAGACTAAGCTGGCATCAAGTTCTCCAGTAAATACAAAGATTTTGAACATAAATATCCAAGGGGCATACCTCCACGTCATGGCTGATCTAATTCAGTCTGTTGGTGTGATGATTGCTGGAGCAGTTATATGGGCCAAACCAGATTGGTTGGTGGTTGATCTTATCTGCACTCTACTCTTCTCTACTTTTGTGCTGTTTACTACTTTGCCGATGCTTAGAGATATCTTCTGTATACTAATGGAGAGCACACCACGCGAAATCAGTGTTAGCAGGCTGGAGAGTGGTCTAAAGTGTATTAAAGGAGTTCAAGATGTTCATAACGTGCATGTATGGTCCCTAACAGTAGGGAAACCGGTGTTCTCTTGCCATGTAATTGCTGAGCCTGGCGCCAGCTCTACTGAAATTCTTCATAGGATATGGGACTACTGTGAGAGAACGCACAGAATTCATAACGTAACTGTACAAATTGAGTAGGAAGCTTTCAGATCTCTCCAGCATGACTTTGTTTCAACATTTTTCAAAAATTTTATTTCTGAATCATTTTACGGCGGGAAAGTATATCAGAAAATAGTTGAACAGAATACAACCAGAAGAATTGTTTGAAACCACAGAAGAGCCAACTGCCCTGCTGGTTTCTCTTGCAAATGATCGTCTGACTTGGAAGTAATGACCTGAAATGTTATGCTTGCTATCTTCCTGTCAATGAGACCTTATTGAATATCCTATTACCACTTCTGCTGAATATTGTTTTTGAAAAAAGAAAAATATTATGACTCGAAGGGCTAATCATTGTACTGGGAGGAAAAGCACTTGGCCTCGTATAGGAACTCCATAATCAGGCAACCCTTAAATATAATATTAATATGACTCATGTGAGGCAATGCCTCCTAAGTGAGAGTGAAAAATATAGTCCATATTGAATGAAAGGATGACATGAATGGCTTGGCCTTGGTGTAGCAGATAAGACACGCCATTGATGACCACATCAAAACAGACATGGATGGGATGGCAGTGCAGGTAGTGCGGGCGTCAGCGCATGCCCAGAATTAGCTGATTTTCTTGTTTGGGATTTGGACAGGAGAGCATCCTTGACCTTCGGGCACCCAACTCTTTGGAGTCTTTACGTGTCATAACAGAGGTCTGTCTAAATTCTAAAAGAACAAGTATAGACGAGGGATTGTTCAGAACATATCGCATAAATGAGTTGGTAGGATATTTTTATGGTAATTTTAAGAGTTCGGTAGAATGATTTGAAAGATATGCTTCATTTTTTAATTTTTTTAATCAATATTAGAAAAAAATAATATTTTTTTGTAAATATGATAGATTGATTTGGGAGTTATATGCTTAGAATAACTTGAAAAAAAAATATCAATTAATATATAAGCTAACCCTAGAACAATTACCAGTAATTATTTTATCAATCTGGACAGAGAGATGATAAGAAAAAAGAAAGTAAGAATAATTTCTTCCTAGATGGTGCAACACTTGGACAAATAAATATGGCAAGATAAACTAAAGAATGTAAAGGTCAAAATTTTAAAAATAAATTGAAAAGAAAAAATGGGTTTAAAAATAAAACCTGATTGATTCTAACTCATAACAAATACTCCTTGTTTTCTTGACTCGTGCCTACTATAATTTATGATTGGTGGATTCTTAATTTTTATTTTTTTATTCAATAATTTTGTTTTATTTTTAAATACAAGCATTGATTTAGGTGATTGTTCGAGAGTAAGAACATTAATTTATATAGAGATATTTTCTCATTGTTTTAAAAAAATAAATTTCAACTTTTTCTGTTGAATGCTATTTTCCTCCTACAGGTTACAGTGAATTTTTTGTTTGTATGGTGAAATTTGACTAAAAAAATCAACTTTAAAACCTTTTTTACTTGACGAGTCTTGGATTAAATTATATAAAAATTATTCTAACGTAACTCAATCAACTTTGTATATCTAAAATTAATTCAACCAACCAGCAAAATTATATTTTTGTTTAAAAAAATTATTATGAATTTTTTGTTTTTTTTATAATTGAGACAATAATATATTAAAATAATCATAGATAAACCTAGCTTAATCAATCAAACATACAACCTAGAGGCCATGATCTATAATAGTAGGTTTAAAAACCTTTTGTTTTTTTATGTGAAACTATTTTTATTTAATTACATAATAAAAAAATAGATACTTATAATACTATAATATTTGTTTGAGACCACAATAAACCTATAAAAAATAAAAAAAAATATAAAATTTAATTCTCAATAAACCTAACATTAAAAAATAAAATTAAAAAAAATAATTTTAAAAAAATTAACTCAGGCTAACTTGTAAAACTTGCGGTTCAAATTATTGATTATACTAAATTTAATAATTTTTGTTAATTTTTCAAATCAGTAACCTGAATCATGGATTCAACTTAATTTTATAACTTTGTGTTCTTTAAAAATATCTTTTATTTAGTAAGACTATATTAAAATAGACACTCGTAAAATTAATAACAAACAAAAAATAAAGACATTTTCTAAAATGCAAGAACTTATTCTAATTAAAAATATATCAAAAGTAAATTAAAAAGATTACAACAAAGTCTTGGTACTTTGTATATAATTGAATAAAAAAAACATAATAAATGTGATAAATTCATAAAAGAAATATATTTAAAATCTTAAAAAATATAAATTTTATGGTAATTTAATATTCGTAACTTTTTTTGTTTCATGTCAGGCACATAATAATTAGAAAAAAAATATTAACATTCCCATAAAAACCAATAATATTATTTTAGAAACATGATAAAATTTAATAATAATTTAAATATAGTTTTTTTTTATGGTGCATTTAAATCTAAATCCAAAAGAGAAAGAAAGAAAATTTAAAATAAAAAGCCATGACGTCACAATTGTCACAATTGACCCAATACATAAAGAGCCTACGTGTGCAAGCTTGTAAGACCGGGCCCATATAATTGGATCTATATTAATTTTTTTAAAGAGTGGACAACATATCATTTGCTTTTATTTTTTAAAATGCAAATTACACGTTGTTTTTCCATCCTAAATCCCTAGATGTGGTTGGAAAATCATTTTAGGGTGTTTTTGGGTTTAAAAACCATTTTTAAACATATTTTAATCCAAAAATAAATAATAATCATCTTTAGCACTTTATTAAAACTAATCTCTCAACTTAAAACACTTTTAAAATAGTTCAAAAAACACAAAATCAAAAGAAAATTCTCTCTCAATTTCAATTTACTTTTTGAGTCAAGTTGAAGGTCTAAATCACCTTAATGAAACTTTTTTCATTGAATGAATTGTTGACACTAAGATCTTTTTTTTTTAATTGCTAAAACATGGTATGATCTTCTCTATTTTCACTATTCTCTCTCTTTATCAAAATCAAGAATTGAAATATCAAAAAAGAGAGATTTTAGATCAAAATTAAAATTACAAAAACTATAGGAACCATAAAAGAAGGAAAAGGAAAGTAAGCGGAATGAACATCACCTTTTTATCTAAAATTGAGATTGGTCATGAAATTTTTCCTTATTTTGCACTTGGATTTTTTTTTTTGTTGAGTTTTGACTTGTTTAATTTTTTTAACAATTAGTCATTGAAGGATGCAATTGAAATAAAAAAAGGTTTGAGTATGAAATTTTAAAACACTTATGGTTACCGTGGAGAAAGAATTAGTATGTTTTGTAACTGTAGCTAATTGTAATGTAATTAAAATTGTGATCCTATAATAAATCTGTTCTTGGCCTTTTGCGTGAACAAATCCAGACCGAAGGCCCACTACCGCTGGCTGGGGCACTCCTATAAATAAATGCACGCACAAATTTGGAGCCACATGACTCCCTGCGTTGGAACAGTGCAAAAGAAAAGGAAAATCAGTTGAAAAAGAAAATAGAAAATGAGAAAGGAAGATACAGTGAAGCTGATAAGCGCGGAGGGTTTCGAGTTCGTGATCCACAAGGAAGCTGCTATGGTTTCACAAACAATCCGTAACATGCTCACTTCTCCAGGTCCCCTTTTCCTTTTCTTTCTTCTCCTTTTATTTTATTGTCCCCCTCCCCTCTCTGCTCTTATATTTAATGGGTTTCTTTTCCCTCTTTCATTGCAATTATTTGTTTCCATGTAATTAATTACCGTTGGATTACATGGCTCTGCTTTGCCTTTATGAATTATTGCAAAAATCAAATTATTTAGGTTAATGTACAATTCTTGGGTGAATTAGGGTTTTCTTTTTTCCTAAAAAAATGTGGCAGGGAGTTTCGCGGAGACGGAGCATGGAGAAGTTACTTTTCCGGAGATAAGCACTACCATTCTAGAGAAGATCTGCCAGTACTTTTACTGGTCTCTTCAGTATGCCAAGTTCTGTTCTTTTCCCTCCACTTTTGTTTCATGTTCCCATAATTTGTAGCTTTTCCTTGTCGCCTTTCGATGTATATTTATTAGTCTAAATGATTCTGATTTGATTAGTAATATATTGAATTCGAAATTAAGTCATATGACTCCTGTAAGTAGTTTTTTTGTTGCAAACATCTGTTGTAATTTCCTTTTCCTTTTTGAAAATTTTGTTATGATTTTGAGCAAATTAAGGGCTTATCATCCTGATTTCTTTTATTTTTTTTTTAAATTGTACATGTATGTTTTCCCTGAGCCGTTTTTTTTTTTTTCAAATTTAATACCAGCCAATGACCTCATATTAACACTTTGGTTTCTTTATTTTTATTTATTTTTCTGTATGCTAGTTTTCTATTCATGTGTGCGTGTAACATTCACAGAGAACATCACCATCACCAAATGTTTCGCAACATTATGTTTCTAAGCGTGCCATGTCTGTGTCTGTATCATGCAGTAATGGCCGGAGACAAACATTTTGTTCCACATAATAAGGATGCCACTGTTTATATGATCTAGGGCCTAGGGAAGCTGACACTAGTTGTTGCTGTTCTTGTCGCTTGTATCAATCTTCCCTGAATATTTCTAGTCTGGTTTTGGATTTATATGTGAAAATATTCAGGAAAAAACTTTCTATAATCTTTCATATTCTGCTTGGTTAGGATAATTAAGATTCAGGATTAATACTTGTGGTGTTTGGTTTCTTTTTGAAAAGGGGTCATTGGAACTCTTGATTTCTTTATGGGGAACCTGGAGATTGGGTGCTCATTATGAATTGTACAATTCTTAATGATGTTTATATTCCGAATTCTCCACTACGGGGATAGTATTTGCTCTTATTCAATCACACTGTTCTTGCTATCCTAATTATAGAGTTCTAACTATCTGAGACAATTTTCTTTTCTTATGTGGGTAAGTTGAATTTTTCTCCTGCTTCACCTTGTCAAGCCTGTCTGGCTTATGGATCGAGCCAGCTGAATGGGTTTTCCTGGATTTTTTTTGCGATTTGCATTGCATGCAATTGTTGTGAATATAACAGCTTGTTTCGCATGTCAATGCATGATTGATATATTTCATTTAATTTTACCGCCAACAATTTATTTAATTTCTTTTCATATACATTTATTTGCTGTCGCTGATTTTTTTATCTCCTGTTTCTACAAGTTTTTGAAGGTTTTGATTTATATTATTCATTCCAATTAAGCAATGTTAAAGGCATATTATGAACTCTGTATTTCCCTATCTTCTATATTGATAAGCAATTGCTATCCTTCTGACAGTGGAAAGGAGACTGAATTCCCAATTGAACCTGAACTGACACTGGAGCTGATGATGGCTGCTAATTATCTCCACACTTAAAAATAGATTTCTTCACTTGCTTCTAGGGTGATGAATCATGATGCCGTAAGCTTTCTGCTTAAATCACTTCCTGATATAAAGCATCTGTAATTTGATTTTCTGCTAAACCCATAGATGTTTCATCATAGCTTTAGTTTTATTGCTATACCTAACAGGATAATTAAGGATGACATTGTTGCCCGAGAAGACCGTGGAGTTCCTGTATTTATGCTGTGGACTGGAATTCACCTCTTCATGTAGTTATTTGTCAAATTACAATGCCATTGATTTAACAGAGAGCAGTTTGAGAGTATGTAAGAAGATGATTGCTGTGATGTATAAACTTACTTTTTCAAGAAAATGAAGTGGGGGATGCTAAGAAGGGACTTTGTTCTCATGTGATGGTTACTTTGTTGTATTAATGGGTGCTTTTTTAAAGTTGACTTGCAGCGCTTTTCACCGTGGTTCGCCAGGATAAGGGAGAGAACCTACAAGATCATTACATTTTTCTCACGAAATTCCACTCCGTTTCTGTTCTTGCATTTGTACATGATTATATGAACGATGGAATTCATTTTAGTTGAAATCTGTTGGGCGTGTACATGTATTCTCGAAAGCTCACTGTTACTGTAAACAAATGAATGCCCATACGAACATATTTTAAAATGGAGCATCATGTGGAGTTATTTTAAATCTGTCTGTTTAGATTGATTTCTTTCCCGCCTGTCAGAATTTGTGTCAGATTGCCCCATCAGATACTTCATTGAGAAAGGAAAAAAAGAAGAAGGAAAAGAAAAGCCTTTAGACTTTAGAGGATTAACTGGGTGACCTCTTTGTCCCTTCAAATTCTGAGTGGGATTTTTTGAGTTGCATCTCTGCATGTTTGTAACTTTGGGGTCGAGCCTCTTCCATCGCTCTGCGCTGCTTTTGAAGATTTTCTTACGTTTACACAGCACATTTTTGACAGGTGACAAAGGAACTTCCACAAAGACATGATTTAGACCTGACTGTCATTTTATGTAACCAGCCATAGATGCGACTGGTTCAGATCCAACAGAAGTGGATTCTGAGGTGAGTGGAATTTGTCAATCTCAAATACCAGAAGCTGAGATCGAATCACAGGTTCTACCATGGATCTCTTGTTGTACTTCCGCGAATATTGTTGCCTCTCAGTTCTAAACGACCAAGCCATGGGAAAATAAAGTCCCAAGAGTATCAGAAATCACCACAAAAAAAAAAAAGGTTAACTAAGCAAATGAAAATGAAGTCTGGAAAACGACTATCAACCAATGAATTTTTCCTTGAGAAATGCTCCCCGTGCACACGTTATGGATCCTGTAACTTCTTCCTGATTATAGTTTATGACCCTCTTATGTTAGGGTGCTCATATGTGCCTTAGAAGCTGATTTTTTAGAGCTTTCCATTACACGTCAACTCCAAGGACCTGTCCTCTAGATTTCCACATCAATGATTCACTCTGTTCAGGCTATTTATGAAATCTGAAGACTTTTCCTTTCCTTTTTTTTTCGTCTTGCAACTCGCTATGTGTTTATAACCCATCTTGGAATTGTGTCATAATGTTGAACAGAGTTACTGTTGTCTTACTAATAAGTCTGTTGGCTTCTAAGTTAATCCTCTTCCTTTTTGTAAAGCATGATGCTTTAGGATTTCATGACTCGTCACGGTGTGCAGTTGCTTCTGTTGATACTTGATTTCCATTCTAACTGGCCTTTCATGGCTATCAAATCAAATCTACTCAAATGTCAATCAATAATCTCTAAGCAGTGTTTTTATTCATATTCTCTATTCCCTCTTCGGGTTATAACTCCTGGTAGTTATTTGACACTTTCGTGTTTTCAATCCTGCTGGGACACCAAACATGAAGTATTATTTGTGCACAAGTTTCATTATAGGGTAGTCTAAATAATTAAAAGGTTGAACTTTAATTTATATTTTTGGGTTTAATTTATATGAATTTTTAGTTAAGTTTTATTAATTTAACTTTATTTATTGGGTTTGATTTAATTATTATTGAGTATTTTATTTAGTAGGACATAAGTCCAATCGTTTGTTCTAGTTAAGGTTTTTATATTTATACTCTACTTTTCTAAATGTTAAGCAGTTTTAATGATTAATTAAAAATTTACAGACTTTGTATATCTTCAATCCTCATTCTTCTCTTTTTTTGCTTTCACTTTTCAGCTTCTTCTTTAAAAGCTTATTTCTTTTCTTGCTTTAAGTCTTATTATTTATTGTCTCACAACAAATTTGGTATCAGAGCATGACTTTTAATTGTTCTTACAATTAAATGATCTACATGTTTATACTAAACCCTAGATCTAGTTTGATCTTAAAGAAAAACATTTACTGTTTATTGTTAAAAAAAACCTAAACCTACTGTTTTGATTAAAAAAGAAAAAAAATCCTACTATTCTAAAAAAACATTATTCATTGATCATCATCAAAACTCCGTAATCTGGAAAACACTGATCATTTTACTTTCAACGCTGATTACAACTAACACCACCACATCAATCCATAGGTGCACACCAATTTATTGTTGTCAATAACCCACAGCCACAACAGGTCACCCACAACTGTAGTAGTAGATCTTCGTTGACGACGGTGCATCAACCAATTTCATCCTCTCCCCGCCATCAGCAGATCAGGCATCCAACCACCACTTCGTGCTACAAGAAGCTTATAGAGCCACACCAAGTTGCTGTCTCCACAATCTCGCAGTGCCACCACAACAGATTGTTGTCTCCAGCAACCCAAATCAGCGTTACAAACCATATATCGCAGCCACCACTAAAAATCACCCTCTAGTCGCAGCCACCACAATTGGTCCTTCAGCCCTTGTGAAGCCTAAATAACCATATCAACATATTAGCAGTCATGCCTCGTAGCCAGCAATAGCAACCGAGAAATCATAGAAGACAAGAAGACTTTAGAAAGCTTTCAAGGAAAATTAATTAACCTATGCCATGTTACCAGCCAAACCAGCCCATTGATGCCATACCAGCGCCACGTCATGCGCAACTCAGAGCCACGTCAGCTAGTAAAGCCACGTCAGCAGACCAGTCATCCAGTCTATCACTTCAGCAACAAAAAGCTTTCACCCCTTGATCTAGTTAGTGAATCTCTTCATCTTTTAATTTGTTGAATTTTTACCTTTTTTGGTAATATAATTGTCATTTAGAGTTATCATTAATATTACTTTTATGCTTAGAAAAAAAATCTCATCTTGCATTTTATCAGTTAACTCTTGCTTATCAACCTTCTTTTTTATTGATATTTAGCAACTAGTTATTGAGTTTGCTGAAGCTAGTAAAAGTTGTAACCATTATTTGATTAATCATTTATACTTAAAAGGTCTAGCATTGTGTGCTTATAATTTTTCTAGTATAATCTATTCTTGATTAATCTTCATATAAAAAAGGGATTAACTTTATTTTTATATTGTGATTTTACTTATAAGAACCATTTATGATCTCAATTCTATTTATAAGTTAGTGTTGCATGCATTTGTGTCATGATCATCTAGTGTCTAAGCTTAAGTTTACACTCATCGTAGGCTCAACCTTTAGTGATACTCTTATAATCATTTAAAGAGAACTGCAAACTTAAGTAATCAACATGTTTAAAAGAATTGAGCTCCAAGAGAGTTTTTAAACGAGATACTCAAAGACCAATAAATATTACAAGAATAACCATTATGGACAAGTTCACTCTAAACATCACCAGTATAACTATCATTTAGGTTACTCTAAACATGATGACTTTGATGAGCGAGTCTTGAGGTATAACAAAATAGAAGCCCTAACTTTTGATGGTGGTCATAACCCTATGATATTTGATATGTGGATTCATGATATGGATAGATTCTTTAAGTGGCATAACTTGTCTGATAATAAAAAAAGTTAGATTTGCTAAGATGATGTTAATTGATGAAGCCAAACTTTATTGAAGAGATATTGAGGATTTTTTAGAGATGAGAGGTAAACCTCCTATAACGGATTGGATCAAAACTTCAAGAGAAGTACCTACCCCAATCTTATAAGAAGAAACTCTTAGACTAATGGAACAATCTAAGATAAGGGAATAAGTTTATCAATGAGTATATAATGCAGTTTAATGATTATATGATTAGATATGCCATAAGACTTTGCGTAGATTTTGTAAAAGTTTAAATGATAATCTTAGAAGATAAGTTGTATTTCAAGGTGTATCTACTCTTAACCAAGCTTTTACTTTAGTTCAAGACTACAAGTTGATTATGAAGAATCAGTGGATGAATCGCCAGGGCTTTTATAATATCCCTACTAAGTCCCAATTCAAAAGAAGTGATTCTTTGTTACGTGCTCCACCCCATAGACCTAATCCTTGTAGTGCCCAATTTTGTAAGAAAGATAAGGGAAAACAAGTTGTTAATAAAGTGTCTAAGGTGAGTTCAAAGGTTCAGTGTACTAATTGTTTAGGTTTTGTTCATATCTCTTTAGATTATACCTCTAAACCCTTAGTTATTTAAAAATATAAAGATATAAATAAAGAATAATATTGTAGTATTGAAGTGTATAAGCATAATCTTGAGGATTTTAGTGACCTAGATGACGAGGATATGCAAAAAGAGGGACCTAACATAATGAGTCCATGTGAGCTTGAGAATGAGGTTAAGAAAAAGTCTGATATGTCTGCTTTAATAGTAGAGGAAGTTTTGAGGAACTCTTCAATGGAGTCACCTATAGAGTCTCATGATATTAATTCTTCTAAATTACCTGATTCCTCACCCCACATGCTTGGTGTCTAGCACATCATAAGTTTAGAGCAATATGTTGAGTTTCTTGACCCCTTACCTCATGCACGTGATGAGAAAGATGAAAATAATCCTAGTTTACTTAATTGTGTCTATACCATATCTACACATGTTTCAAATAATATTTGTTTCATTCCACACCCGTAGTGATTTAGTGTTTATAGTTACAAACCTGAGAAGCTTATAGAACACCTATCCATATCTCCTCACGATAGGATGTCTAAGTCAGCTGGGTTGTTAGCAAGTAAAGTTTATAATTTTCATATTGAAATCATGAAACAAATTCAAGCAATCAATGAACAATACAAATTTTGAGCTGATTTACTTAAGTATCATGATGCATTTAATGTTGGAGATTATTTCATGATACAAATTAGACCTGAATGGTGTCCTTTAAAAACCGATCATAAATTACAAATAAGTAATGTTAAACCATTCAAAGTGTTGTAAATGATTAAATCAAATAATTATGTTATTAGATTGCCATTAAAGTTTGATATCGGCTCTACTTTTAATATGAAAGACATTAGTATTTATAAAATACAACCTCTCCCTTATGCTTCTTTTGATACCCCTATTTCATCATTCATATCTTTGGCACAAAAGCAACATATTAATGCTACTTTGAATGCACAAGTTGTTTTTACTAGGGATGGTAAACTTTAGTAAATCTCGGTATATGGGCTCGACAACCATATTCAGATTATACTCGGATTATCAGAAAGATATCATAATAGCTTAACCTTTATGTTTGAGAGCATTATCAGAGTCGTTTTGACCAATACTTGATGGAGTCAAGTTCTTCCAACCCCAGGAGAATTGGTGAGGACACCAAACATGAAATATTATTTATGCACGCATTTGATCATAGACGATGGAGGATAGCACAAATAATTAAAAGAATGAGCTTTAACTTATGTTTTTTGGTTTAATTTATATGAATTTTTAGTTGAGGTTTATTAATTGGCTTTATTTGTTGAGTTTTATTTAATTATTGTTGAGTATTTTATTTAGTGGGCCATAAGCCCAATCGCTTGTTTTAGTTATGGTTTTTGTATTTATACTTTACTTTTCTAATGTGAAGCAATTTTGATGATTAATGAAAAATTTGTAGACTTTGCATATCTCTAATCCCCATTATTCTCTTTCTTTGCTTTCACTTCTCAGCTTATTCTCTAAAATCTTCTTTTTTTTCATGCTTTAAGTCTTATTACTTATTGTCCTATATCAAATCCTTAATGCCTTCACTATCATTTACTTAGCATTCTTAGATGTTGCCCTTTATACTCATCAGTTGATCATTTATGTTTATGTTTCTTGGATCACCATCTTGTATAAAATGTTTTGGAGAAAGAACTTTAGGATGGTGAATCTTTAGAAGATAGTTAATAGGACAAGCAGCTAGCTTATAGAAGGATGGAAATTAGGAAATGTAATCGAAATTAGTTGGTAAACAACATTAGCAATAGCTTGACAATCATATTATGAAAAAAAAAAGAAGAGGATCCTCGTACCTAGCTCATTAGATGATTGTGTTGTTAAGAAATCAAATCTTGGATGTATAGAATAACATAGTTGTATAAAATAGAAGATATATATTTATTCACTTTCTATTGTAATGCCTAATATGTCACTACTGGAGCTGCAATAAAGCAACTGATTCTTAACTTGTAGGAATCAATTACAGCCTCCTTGTATAAGTACATAGTTTAGTATTAATAAAAATCACTTCTACAAATTCAATATTTCTCGGTCCTATCGCGTCACTTGAAGATGAAGATTCAAATAGAACTACTTATTTCTTCCTCTTATCTTATTGGTTTGCTGATATTCATATTGGAAATAAAAAAATATTTATATGATTCAATAAAATATGGGGTTAATTTGAATTAATTTTTTTTCTTCATTGTGTATTTTTCATTAACAGATTTACATTCATATTAACAATAGTATATCAAATAAATATAATTAGATCTAGGTAATTAGATCTTATCTATAGATTTATTTATATCTATTCCAGTGGTTTGGTTTTTTTTTTTTCTTCATTCAAATGAAATGACATGTTTATTGGATTTCCTGTCATAAAAAAGTCTTTTTTTGATTGGAAAAAAAAGGAAATGTATTACATGTATTGTTATATTAGGAAAATGTATAAAAATGGATATTTCCATTTTTTAAATTATTTTCAATTTTAAATATAAGAATAGATAGCATAACAGTCAAGATATAATCTATAAATAATTTAAAAAATATAAGAATAGATAGCATAAGAGACAAGAGATAATCTATAAATATTGACTTTATTAAACTTTATCTATACTTTATTTAAATTTAACTTTATCTATTTTTTTATCCGAATCAATTAGAAATTTTTCTATTTCATTTCATGTTCATTTCTTATTAGTTTAATGTTTTGATTGTGTCATACGATTCAATCTTTTTATTTATTTTCTTTGATTTATTTTGATTTTTGATTCCTATTCTATCTACATAACTTAATTATTTGTATTTGGGTTGCTAACTCAATGGTAAAGTATTATCATTACCGTCTGGACACATAGAAATCCAACCACGTAATCGCAACATCCCAATTGCAAGAACGAAGCTCTACCGAGCTATATCTCCCCCCTCGAGCCAAGTGGAGCATGTATGAAGGAGTCAGATGCTTTCTATATTCTTTTCTTTTCTTTGGCGTAGTTAGGCCATCTTGGACTTGAACCAGAGACCTCGCCCGTGAAGTAAAGCATTGCACCTACGGTCCAACCAATTAGGAGAGAATCAATAGATTCCTTTTCAGGAGCGATTCATCCTTCCCGAACGCAGCATACAACTCTCTGGTGTATTGTGCTCTCCAAGTGTGCTTGTTCCCCCCTTTTCTTTTCTGACAATAACAAATATAAAATAAAGTAAATGGAACAAAAGGTTTGAAATGTCTTTCACGCTTTGACCTGTGAAAAAGCATATTCTGGGGTTTTATCTTCATCTGAAGAAAAAAAAAATATAAAAAAGACGACATTAAAATGAAAGAATACTAAAATGAAACAATAAAGCATAAAATAAGAAAAGTATATGATATGGTGGTAGTTTAATGCACATAAAAATTAGAAGAGTACATAAAAATATTTCTTTTTATAAATATAACAAACAAGATCCAAGAATAAGATTTGTTTGATAGAATGAGATCCGAGGATCAAATGGTTACGAAAGAGGGGATAACTTGTTCCTTGAAAGAATTTTTCTATTATTAAATTCCATACAATATTAAATAAATAATAGGAAATTTGAAATGAAAGGAAAGTCTTTTTATTGCACCTATTAATCTTATATATATATATTGTGTTCTGAAATCAAAGAAAGATATTTTATGTTGTGACTTTGAATAAACTTTTTTGTGGAATGGAGGAAGGAAATAGTAATTTATTCCTATAGAATAACTAGATAGCTAGGAAAAAAAAGATTAAATTAAAAATATTGACAGATTTTTTTTGGAGTCCAAAGAAATATGAAAATGAAAAAAAAAACGGATCTACTGTTCCAATTTCATCTATATCGAATTTGACTATCAGAATAGTGGATATAGTTATGATTCAATGGGTTAGGTCCACTTACTTTTTCTTTTGTTGATTTCTAATCTAATCTTTACAATTGATTTAATTGGACTCCTATAAAATAGGAAAGTTTAACGATTTAAGAGGCAACTTATCATTATTCATTTTAATAAAATAAACAAATATTCAATTTTATAACTATAATTACTATATTAGTATACTCTAAATTCGAGTATAAATCATTATAATGTTAACCTTCTAATTTAATTTAGAAAAATTCTATTTATTCTATTTATTAGAAATATAGAGTTTCTTACCTTATTTATTGCAAATATTAACAATATCTCTATTTCCCCTTCAAATGGAATCTCCCTTCAAATAGAAATACTCCCGCGGGAGTTTTATTAAAAAAGGACAAAGCCCTTTATCGGATTTGAACTGATGACTTACGTCTTATCATAGCGTTACTTTACCACTAAGTTAAAAGGGCCTATTTGATTCAATTTCGAAATGAGCCAGCATGCGGATAATCCATATCTATAGAAATAGATTCTACATCAAATCTATGTAAAGTAAATAGATTCTATATAATTTTTTCTATTTTTTTCTATATTATCTATATTATTAGAATATAATAATATAGAAAAATTGAATGAAATTCATTCTATTGACAATTTTAAGAAATTGTTCATATTATGAGTATAATATGCTGACGATCAAGCAAATGTGCCCCCATCGTCTAGTGGTTCAGGACATCTCTCTTTCAAGGAGGCAGCAGGGATTCGACTTCCCCTGGGGGTAGGGTATTACAAATGGAAGTTAATGGGGGATTCTTAAGAAATTTGGAATTTTTTCTTCTCTTTATTTTTTTTATGGTATCAAAGCTGGCTTAGCATCCTGATTCGTCACTACAATTAAATCTCTTATCTAGCATCTCTCTTCTTCAGCCACCATGACCAACAATGAAATATCATCAAACTTAGAAGCTTATACAAATTTTTCAAAAGGGAATCTCTCAAATCCCTATTTCACTCACCATTTAGATCATCTAGGTTTGGTTTTGATTCTCAAACCCTTAAATGGAGACAACTATTTTACTTGAAAAAGGGTTATGACCCTGGCCTTGAATTCTAAAAGCAAGCTAAGTTTCGTTAATGGCTCAATTAAAGCCCTTTCAGAAAAAACTAATCCTAAATGATATACGACTTGGTCTCGATGTAATTATATGGTCCATTCATAGATCATTAACACTTTCAATCCGAAGATTTTAGATAGTGTGATATGCTACTCTACAACTTATAAAGTTTGGGAAGACCTTTATAATTGATTTTCTCACAACAATGCACCTTATATATTTGAAATTCAATGAGATATTGCTTATTTTAGGTAGGAATAACTCTCTATTTTGGTATATTACACAAAATTAAAGGGAATGTGGGATGAACTAACTTTCTACAACGATTCACTACATGAGACGCAGCAAGATCAACAGAGATTAATATAATTTATGATGGGTTTGAATGAATCTTACAGTGTTATTCATGGACAAGTTCTCCTGATGAATCCCTTTTCTTCGGTTCAGCCAGCTTATACATCTGTCTCTCAAACAGAAAAGCAATGTCTTCTAAGATTAGCACACACCATTAATGATTCTGTTAGCAGTCCTGCCATGATAGTTTAAAGCAACAACATCAAGCCTAATGACAAAGGTGAGCGTTCCTACCATTATTTTAGATCACAATATAGATTAACAGACAATTTTAGTGGAGGACATAGATTTGAACAGGACAGACGCTAATTTGGACCCAGACGAGGACGACCTCATTGTTCCCACTGTGGAGAACTTGGTCATTGGGTCCAAACCTGTTATGAGCTCTATAGGTATCCAATAGGGCACCTTAAGGCAAAATATAATTTAGCTAGATACTTCAACAACAACAACAAATCTACAGAAAACTATATGTCTGAGAGTTTTGCTAAAGAAAACAACAAGTCAGTTGTCGGAATTTCAGAGACCCAATTAAAGTAGCTTTTATCCTTTCTTAATGACAACGGTGTTGAATCCAGTTCTCAAGCACATGTCATAACCAAACCAGGGTTGCCTAAAATTGCTTATCATAATTGGATTATTGATAACAGGGTAACATATCATATTTTTTCATTATCTCAATCATTTTTTCAACGAGATAACAATTTCTCACTGTCTCTTGTATTACTGCCTAGCGAGGAAATAACTAATGTTGTTACAAGGGGATTACTGCCTCTGAATTCCACCTATTATTTGCATGATGTGTTATGTGCACCCACTTTTAAAGTTGACTTGATGTTAGTCAATTGTTTGACAAAATGTTTGAATTACTCGGTAAATTTTTTTTCCTTATTGGTGTATTTTGCAGGATCTAGCTATGAGGAGGATGATTGATTTGGGTAAACAACATGACAGACTATACTATTTGGTGGCAATAATGACGGAGAAATCTATAGTATAGCCTACCCCACCATTACATTGACTAGCTTGCAATCTCACTATCTCATCAACTGATCTTTGACAAAAACGCTTAGACCATATCTCACTTCATTGTTTAAGTTCATTGCCTAGCAAATTTTAATTTTTTCTATTCAATCCAATCATGTTTGTCCTATATGTCATTTGGGTAAGCAAAATCGCTTTCTTTTCATTTCTAGTGTCATTTCCTCTATAAAACCTTTTGAAATAATTCATTGTGATATTTGGGGCCGTTATCAATGCCTTTCCATTTCTAGTGCTTATTATTTATTATTATCGTTGATGATTACACACGATTCACATGGATTTTTTTTTATTATCGTTGATGATTACACATGATTCACATGGATTTTTTTATGTGACACAAAACTAAAGCTCAATCTCTTATAAAACGTTTCTTCAGTTATGTTCTCACACAATTTGAATTTCCCATTAAATTTTTTTGAAGTGATAATGATGGCGAATTTATATCACTTCATTCTTTTTTTCAAGATAATAGTGTTATTTTTCAACATTCTTGTATTTACATGCCTTAATAAAATAGGATTGTAAAATGCAAACATCATTACATTTTACAAGTAGCTCGAGCTTTGAAATTTCAAGCTCAATTCCCAATCTAGTTTTAGGGAGAGTGTGCTCTTAATGTTGTCCATATCATCAAATGACTTCCTTCCTGGTGCTCTCCTTCAAAACTCTATTTGAACTTCTCTACTCAAAACCGCCTTTTTATTCTCATATCTGAGTTTTTGGTTGCTTAGTTCATGCTATAATATACATCCTTCTCACAAATTTAACTTTCGCTTCATGCCCTCAATTTGTATTGGTTATCCTATGGGGCAAAAGTCATACAGATTATTTGATTTATCTTCCTAAAATTTTTTTCACTAGTCACGATGTACGCTTTCATGAAACTATTTTTTCTTATGCATCTATTTTTTCACTAGTCACTAGTCATACAAGCCCATTTCTGTTCTCCCTCCTTCACTCATTGATTTTGGTCTTATTCCTCTTCTGACCCACGCCACTACTTCTTTTTATTCCAGTACACAAATTTCTCCTCCTGCTATAGTACATGCACCTCCATGTTCACCGCCACTTGCCTTCTCAAATCCACACCCCTCATCTCCCCAACCTCCACCCATCCTCTGCACCTATACACGCCGCCCCAAGCCTTTCACCCTTTATGTGTCTCTCGATTGTTTTGACCCAATCCCCCTAGCTGCTCCATCTTCATCGTCCACTTCACCTCCAAACCTCTCTCTCTCCACCTAGCTTCCTCAGTCATCTACTACTGAAAATCCACCACCACTTGAACCCACCCCACTTTGTCACTCCAGTCGCTATATTGCTCCACCAGTCAAGCTCAGCGACTTTATCTGCTCCAATGTTTACTCCCACCAATCAGCCACCTTATTGCCAGGTCCAACCAAAGGTATGCACTATTCCATGGCCAACTTTATTTCATATCATTGTTATACCCCTGCATATCACTCCTTTGTTGCTCAGCTCAGTACCATCACAAAGCCTAAGTCTTATTTAGAGGCTGTTGTTCATCCTAAATGGCAGGAGGGCATGCGCTTCAAACTGCAAGCTCTCCAAGCTAATGGCACTTGGTCTCTTACCTCATTGCCGTCAGGCAAGACACCGATTGGCTGTAGATGGGTCTATAAAATTAAACATCATTCGGATGGTTCTGTCGAGTGGTACAAAGCTTGTTTAGTCGCATATGGTCTCACTCAATTAGAAGGAGTTAACTACCATGATATATTTTCTCCCACAACCAAAATCTTCTATGTCCGCTATTTACTTTCCTTAACAGCAGCTCATGGCTGGTCCCTACACCAGATGTACACCCACAATGCTTTCCTTCACGGAGCCCTAACTGAGGAGATATGCATATCTCTGCCACTAGGTCTTGGACTCCAGGGGGAACCATCTAGTTTGTCGACTTCATAAGTCACTTTACGCTTTAAAACTAGCATCTTGTTAGTGGTTTGTCAAATTCTCTGAAGTTATGCACTTTGTTGGTTTTATACAATCAAGAGCTGATTATTCTCTATTCATCAGGAAGCAGGGTATGTCCTTTACTGTTTTCTTGATAGATGTTGATGATATTCTGATAACTGGAAATGATCCTGTTAACATTACTACAACTAAACAATTCCTGCATAAACATTTTCATATCAAAGATCTTGGTGATTTAAAACACTTTCTTGGAATTTAGGTATTTGCTTCAAAGAATGAGATTTTTATTTCATAATATAAATATACAGTGGAAGTCATTAACGAT
This sequence comes from Populus euphratica, assembly GCF_000495115.2. Taxonomy (NCBI): domain Eukaryota; kingdom Viridiplantae; phylum Streptophyta; class Magnoliopsida; order Malpighiales; family Salicaceae; genus Populus; species Populus euphratica. The sequence continues at coordinate 1,149,093 of NW_011499890.1, read as the reverse complement.
GCAGGGTTGTCAAGTGCTACTCCTATTAATACTCTCATGGAATGGGGCTTGAAATTATCAGACAAGGGCACCCTGCTAAAAAATACAAACCGTTATAAAAGATTGGTGGGTCATTTAAATTATTTGACTTTATCAAAGCTAGACATAACGTATGATGTACATGTCCTGAGTAGATTTATGCAACAGTCCTGAAAATTTTATATGGAAGCAGCTATTTGAGTTGTTCGATATCTAAAAGGTACACCTGGCCGAGGCTTATTTTTCTCTTCCAATAATGGCTTGAAGTTGAGAGCTTATTGTGACTCAGATTGGGTAGGCTGTCCACTCACTGGGAGATCTACAATAGGCTATTGTGTTTTTTTTTTTTACTATCACTGATATCCTAAAGGTCGAAGCAATAGAAAAAAGTTTTGCTCTTTTCTGCTGAAACAGAATACTAAGCAATGACAAGAGTCTGCTTTGAGTTAACATGGCTGCAATGTCTACTGAAAGACTTGGAAATTTCACACCGTGAATCTGCCTTGCTATATTGTGACAATAAGGCTGCGTTATACATTACAGCCAATTCAGTGTTCCATGAGAGAATAAACATATTGAAATGGATTGTCATTATATTAGAGACAAAATCCAAGATGATTCCATTACTACAAAACATGTTAATTATGTACATCAACTAGAATATATCTTGACCAAACCCCTAGAAAAAGAGATCTTTGTTCCTGTGGTTTGCAAGTTAGGAGTGGAGGATATCCACTCTCCAACTTGAGTGGGGAGTATTAGGAAATCAAATCTAAGAATAGTAGAGTTGTATAAAATAGAAGATATGTATTTATTTACTTTCTATTGTAATGCCTAGTATGTCGTTGTTAGGGCTACAATATAACAACTGATTCCTGACTTGTAATAATCAATTGCAGCCTCCCTGTATATAAGTACATGGTTGAATATCAATAACAATCACTTCTGCAAATTCAGTATTTCTTCTTCATTCTTCTCACGTGTAAGGTTCTCCGGTAATTTTTCCACTCCATAAAGCAAATATGGCAATCCATATGGAATTTGAGTAAAATCCTAACATGGCAGTCAATAAATCTTGTCCGAGTGGTCTCTTAGCCCAAATACCATGAATGTTACTGACAACTTGAACAATATATGCTATTAATTACTGAACTTTTGATTGCTCCAGTGTCACAAAGAATCAAAAGTTGGAAAAAAAATGTGCTTGCTCCTCTTGCAGATCTCGTCATTTATGACGGCGCCATCCTTATAGGAAAGCAGACCTGTAGCCTTCCTAAATATAAAGGTGACTGGCTATTTCTTTTCTATGTTGTCATAAATATCCAGGGTGCTGAGCTGTGGACAAATGAGCAGAGTTCTTGCTTCCATAAAAGCTTCATTTGATAAAAAAAAAATACATCTGCATCACTATGAACATTCCCTTCTAATCTGAAATATAGATAATAGTGATAGTTCTGAAGTTTTGCATGTCACATAATGGCTGGAATCTTCAGTTCTCTGTCTTCATACTGCATCCTGTTGGTTTTCATTATTGTTGCTGACCTTAGTTTATGCACTGCTCAAAATGATAAGCAGGTAGCCCGCGCTTAATTTTTTTATTTTTGCGTAGGCTTTTCTCTCTGATTGGTCACAGGTTAATTAACTGTGTAGATGAACTGATATATTGGATATATATGTTGGCATAAATCTCTTATAAATTCAGGAGTCTGATTTATGTCAATGGTGATGCAGGTCTATATTGTGTACATGGGCTCGCTTCCTACGGGTGAATACTCACCCACTTCTCACCATCTCAGTCTTCTTGAAGAAATTGTCGAAGGAAGGTGAGTGTTCCAAGTCCATTCTTGTCAGAAAGCTTCTGTGTTTCCCTGTTTTACTTTTCTTGAATTTTCAATCACAATCATTTGGTGGTATGTAACGAGGAACTAGGTGGAAGGGGTTAACACTCTAACAAATCACATCCATATCATTTTAGACTAGAAAACCTGTTCAACTGGCATGACCATAACCAGAAAAGGATATTTCTATTTCAATTATGTTCAGTGATGTTTTAATATTTCCCTTCCATTCCAGATCTTCGGATGGTGCGCTAGTTAGAAGCTATAATAGGAGTTTCAATGCATTTGCAGCCAGACTCAGTCATGCGGAGGTAGAGAGAATCTCTGGTAAGTTCTTTAAAATCCTTCTTCATCAACTTCTTGGTAGAATTGATATGTTTTTTGATGTGTGATGACAACAATATGCAGGCCTGAAGGAAGTGGTGTCTGTATTCCGTAGTAGAAGATCTCAACTTCTGACGACAAGATCATGGGACTTCATGGGGTTTCCTGAAAATGTGAAAAGGAACCCCACAGTAGAAAGTAATATAATCATTGGGGTTATTGACGCAGGAATCTGGCCTGAGTCAGAGAGTTTTGCTGATAAAGGTTTTGGTCCTCCTCCTGCAAAATGGAAGGGGACTTGTGCTGGTGGCAAGAATTTTACTTGCAACAAGTATCTATCATCCCTCTTGCTCTGTTTCCTCTATTGCTTCTACACCAGTAAAGTATAATTGGATGAGTTAATCAGTCTAAAAGGCTAGAAATGAAGGGGTTCTTTCCCATTCTTTATAATTTTGCAAATTTAAGCCAAATAAATGTAAGTTCAGTGTTGTTTTTCTTCTGACTATAAGATTTCTTATCATGGATAAAAAGTCCAACTTTTTATGAATTAAGGGAAGATTATTTGCCAAAATAAGTTTCCAAAAGGAGCCATAAAATCATCTTGATATGTACTTTCAATATTTAAATTTGTATCATTATGGTAAGAAAGGAATGTATGAAAGCCTCCTGTATCCATAAAATGCAATGGTTCACCTGGAATTTGTTTGACATTAACACATAACTACGAGCATGATGGTATTTAAATGTCAAATGGGAACCATTAGACAAAAATAGAAATGATACTAACATTCTTGTTTTTCCTTCCCTATGATATATGAAAGAATCCATTGACTCTATTACTGGACAGAGGAGTACTTGTTAGATTCTGCTTTTATTGTTACTTTCAGTAAGATCATTGGAGCTCGAGTTGAAGACACTTCAGGGGCTGAAGCTACCGCAAGGGACAATGATGGCCATGGTAGCCACACAGCATCAACAGCAGCTGGCAACACAGTATCAGGCGCGAATTTTTACGGACTGGCTCAAGGAAATGCCAGAGGAGCTGTTCCATCAGCAAGGATTGCTGTTTACATGGCCTGTGAGGAGTTTTGTGATGACCATCAAATACTTGCTGCCTTTGATGATGCCATTGCTGATGGGGTTGACATAATCACAATTTCAATAGGGAAGGGTGTCCCATTTCCATATGAAAAAGATACTATTGCCATAGGGGCCTTTCATGCAATGGAGAAAGGGATACTCACTGTACAAGCAGCAGGAAACAGCGGTCCTGATCCATTTACTGTATCAAGCCATGCACCATGGATAATTTCAGTTGCAGCTAGCAGCACAGATCGTCGGATAATTGATAAGATAGTTCTAGGGAATGGACAGACCTTCGTTGTAAGTAGCTATAATATCTCAAATTTTATGTCATAGTCCCAGTCATTTTGTTCAAATTTACTTTGTTATCATAATTTATAGAGGTACTCTTTGTTGTTATTGCGATAGCTGTCCATCTCTTCACTTACCCAGCGGCACATAGCCAAAAAAGATGAAAATTAGCATAGTTGAATGTGATTTCACATTTCTTTTTTTCATGTTGGATAGTCTGTAAAATATTTATCTGCTTTTACTTCTATATTTAATCAGGGAAGCTCTGTTAATTCTTTTGCACTAAATGGAACAAAAATCCCTCTGATTTATGGAAAAGCTGTCACGAGTAATTGCACCGAGTATGGTGCTTGGTGAGTGCTATCCCTTTGGTTATTCTTAGTTCATTGTCCTTCCAATAACGAAACTAACCTTCATCCATGTGGTATATCAGGTCTTGCTGGAGTAATTGTATGAACAGTAGCTTGGTGAAGGGAAAGATTGTCATATGTAATATGACAGATACATCAGTGACAGATGAAGCTCTTAGGGCCAGGGCCCTTGGCTCAATCATGTTGAATGACACATTTGACGATGTTTCCATTGTAGTGCCCTTACCTGCATCTAGTTTGAACCCTCATGACAGCGATTTGGTGATGTCCTACTTGAAATCTACAAAGTAAGATTCTAAACACCCACGTAAAAGTGTGGTGAATTAGTCATTAAACAGTAAATTCAATTTCCCTGCCATAGTTAGAACTTTATAGCTGCTGAGATCATTTCTCCGGCTGTTAATCATGCAGAAATCCTCAAGCAACGATATTGAAAAGTGAAGTTACAGAACATAATACGGCTCCTGTAGTTGCTTCCTTCTCATCACGCGGTCCAAATAAAATTGCACCTGAGATTTTGAAGGTTTGGGAATTGTTATGACTATCAGAATCTTTGCATATCTTTATGTTTTGGGCATGACGGAAGGGGTTGCAAAGTGCTGCCTTTTAAGTTATTCCATTGTACTTATCAGATATGTTTCTGGTATTTTCTATTTGCCACAGCCGGATATAAGCGCACCAGGAGTAGAAATATTGGCTGCATATTCTCCAGTTGCTTCTCCATCAGATAATGCTGATGATAAGAGGTCTGTGAAGTATAACGTAGTGTCTGGGACCTCCATGTCTTGTCCACATGTTGCTGGTGCTGCTGCTTATGTTAAATCATTTCATCCAAATTGGTCTCCTTCAGCCATCACATCTGCTCTAATGACCACTGGTATTATTCACTTCTCGAGGTCTTTTTATTCTTCTTGTTTCTCATTAGCCTACCACATGAATTTCATTTGTTAAACCAGTTATTTAGATCACTATTTACTCTTCCCTGCACAGCTTTGCCTATGAACACTGCCAAGCATGCAGATGCTGAATTTGGATATGGAGCAGGCCACATAAACCCGATAAAAGCTGTAGATCCTGGTTTTTTGTATGAAGCTACCAGAGACGATTATATAAGAATGCTGTGCAGTATGAATAATACTCATTTCAGTAAATGTCCGCGGCACATTGAAGGATCTCCAAAGGATCTGAATTATCCTTCAATGGCAGTTCGAGTTGAAGAAAACAGGGCTTTCACTGTTAAATTTCCAAGAACAGTCAGAAATGTTGGACTCGCCAAGAGTTCATACAAATCAAACATCACAACAGGTTCTCAGATTAATGTTATGGTGGAGCCAAGCATTCTGTCGTTCAAGTCGGTGGGTGAGAGTCAATCATTTGTTGTCACAGTGGCTGGGAAAGGATTGCCAGCAAATTCCATGGTATCTTCATCACTGGTTTGGAATGATGGCACGCATAGTGTGAGAAGTCCCATTGTGGTTTACACAATTAAACCTTCAAACTGAATGCCTTCATCGCATTTTATTTTCTTTAAATGGCGAATGATTTTTCTTTTTCAGTTTCAAATCTGAAAATCAAAGTATGATGAAAGTTGTCTTCTATTTAGAGATTGAATAGAGTCCAGCGGTTGTCTTCTTTTTCAGTTTACACAATCAAGTCCCATTTCAGCTTTATGTAAAACTTCAGAGATTGAACAACCCTATCCTCACTATATGCTGCTGAGTGAGAATCTCTCTAATAATGGCAAGACAATATTACAAATATTTGACCAATCATACAATAAATTTACTTTCAATATATTAGTCTCCTAGAAATTTCGTTGCTGATATAAAAATAATCTTTTCGTGTCCAGCACCAATGAAAGCTCTGCTCGCTAGCAATTTCCTATGAGAAAATCTCACCCACGAAAATTATTCCTCCTCTTCACTAAATATATACCATAAATCAAGACAAAGAACCGGATTAAAGGAGTGAAATAATGCATTGTATCTCATTATTGTTTCGAACACATTAATTAACTCATCTGGCAAATGTCAGCAGGTATAGAAATAAAAGATTATGAAATATTGTGTGTGCCCATCTTAGGTAAGAAAATAACAAGATTCTGCAATATTAGAATTATTATTCTTTTGCTTAACTAATATAAGAATATATTCCAGTTATGCACGAAATTTATTCTTGACGTATTAAGAAATCTCAGGTTTAATTCTATAGAAGCATTGTTCTCAAGGTGAGAAAATTTCATTGATGGCTACTGAATCCTTGACTCTGCCCAATCCAACATATAAAATACTCCTCGTTCCCTTCAGGTTTGAGCAAAAAACAATGGCGCAGTACGGATCTATCCCGCTCTGTATTCTTACACTAAGCATTAGTGTATTGTTATGCAGTGCTACTGGTGATGATAGAAAGGCAAGTGCATGTCTTTGCTTTTTCCTTTGTTCTTGCCATGCATGATAACTTGAGGGGATGGGATTTTTTTATTTTTTTTAATACTACGTTGGATTAACTATGTTTATAAAGCAGGAATACATAGTGTATATGGGGTCACTTCCAGAGGGTGAATACTCGCCATCATCTCACCACCTCAGTTTGCTTCAAGAAGTTGTTAAGGACAGGTTGAAATAATTTTCAAATTTCAAGATTAGTAGTTCTTTTACCATTCTTGTATAAATGTTGCCTTTCGCTTGTTTCTCTCTGCAGCTCTTCTGAAAATGTCCTTGTTAGAAGTTACAAAAGGAGTTTCAATGGATTTTCTGCAAAGCTCACAAGTGAGGAGGCACAAAAGCTAGCAAGTGAGTTTTGCCAACACTTTTTTTTTTTAATGTTTCACATAAATTACATGTATTTAATCGGTCTTTTTATTTTTTACATGATGTGGCATGCAGGTAAGAAGGAAGTGGTCTCTATTTTTCCGAGTACAACTCTCCAACTTCAAACAACAAGATCTTGGGACTTTATGGGTTTCAATGTGACTGCAAGTGGAAAACGAGGCACTCATAGTGATCTTATTGTTGGTGTCATTGATACTGGAATTTGGCCAGAATCAGAGAGTTTTAATGATGATGGTTTCGGCCCTCCTCCCAGGAAGTGGAGGGGTGTCTGCGAAGGCGGCGAAAACTTCACTTGCAACAAGTAATACAGTTCTTTCCGTAAATTAAACAGTGCTTTCTATAGTCACTGAATAATTTATAGCTTGTATAGGTTAGTTGTTGGTAGAAAATTCCTCAGCTATACAGATGCTATTGATCTAACATTGACAATATAGGATGGTGTTTTCAGCAAAATCATTGGAGCTAGACATTATTCATTTTCGTCTGCAAGGGATGATCTAGGCCATGGATCACATACCGCCTCTACAGCAGCTGGGAACATAGTAAAGAAAGCTAGCTTTTATGGACTGGCACAAGGTACTGCCAGAGGAGGGGTACCCTCAGCGAGAATTTCTGCATATAAAGTATGTGGTCCAGGTTCATGCCAATCAAGCGATATCCTTTCCGCATTTGATGATGCAATTGCTGATGGAGTTGATATTATAACAATCTCGATTGGAGCAAACCAAGCACAAGAATTTGATACTGATGTCATTGCAATCGGTGGTTTTCATTCAATGGCGAAAGGAATTCTTACTTTACAATCTGCAGGAAATAATGGTCCTGTATTAGGATCAGTGGCAAGTGTGGCACCATGGATATTCACTGTTGCTGCAAGCAGCACGGATCGTCGGATCATAGACAAAGTTATTCTTGGGAATGGAAAGACATTAGTCGTATGCATCCTTGACTCTATTCTTTTAATCAATTACTTGATACAATCATACACAGATTCGCACTCGCATTTAACCACATCTATAAGTACGCATATATGCATTCATGCATGTATGTATTTGTATCTGCACTGAAACCAGTGTGTGGGTATTATTTCTAACTACCAGGTTTGTGAAAACAGGGGAATTCTGTTAATTCTTTCAGTCTAAAAGGAAAAAAGTTTCCTCTGGTGTACGGTAAGGTTGCATCAAGAGAATGCAAGCATCTTGAAGCAAGGTGAATCTTCATGGTCATTTCTTTTATTTTAATTTCTAAATGTTAAAAAAAGGTCCATAACTTGAATTCTGAGTTGGCATTGATTTTCATATTTTCAGCCTTTGCTATAGCGGCTGGTTTGAGAGTTGGCATTGATTTTCATATTTTCAGCCTTTGCTATAGCGGCTGTTTAGACAGAGCTTTAGTTAAGGGAAAGATTGTAGTGTGTGATGATGTGAATGGAAGAACTGAGGCTAAAAGAGCTGGAGCTCTTGGCGCGATCCTTCCAATTAGTTTTGAGGATATTTCCTTTATCTTACCTTTGCCTGGATTGAGTTTAACAGAAGACAAACTTAATGCTGTCAAGTCATATCTGAATTCCACGAAGTATGTTTTCTTTTTCGCTGAGCAGCATCCATTCCATTAGAACTTTGCATTTAGTTCCTTCAAATGATGTGATCCTTGTGTGTTTATAGGAAACCTTCAGCAAACATATTAAAAAGTGAAGCCATTAAGGATAATGCTGCACCTGAAGTTGCTTCTTTCTCTTCTCGTGGTCCAAATCCCATCATATCAGATATTTTGAAGGTAGGTATTATAGTTTTCTTTTCTATATTTTTTGTATTTCAATTTGCTCATATATGGATCAAATAAACTGCAGCCAGATGCCAGTGCCCCAGGTGCAGATATCTTGGCTGCATTCCCACCTGTTCTTTCACCCACAGACGACACTGCAGACAAGAGGCATGTTAAGTACAGTGTGATGTCTGGAACCTCCATGGCTTGCCCTCATGCTGCCGGTGTAGCGGCTTATGTTAAAGCAGCTCACCCTGATTGGTCTGCTTCAGCTATTAAATCTGCTATTATGACTACTGGTAATCTTGTGTAGTCACTCTAGTCCTCTTCATTTCTCTCAGTCGGTTATATCACTAGAGAATATGAAGACGTAGATCACGTATCTTTCGGTTCCATTATGTAAAAAAGGTTATATGCAATTACCAACTTTCTTTCTATGATTCTTTTTTTTTCAATTTTCAGCTTGGCCCATGAATGTTACTGAAAGATCAGATGGAGAATTTGCTTTCGGATCTGGGCATATAAATCCAGCAACAGCCATTCACCCTGGACTTGTTTATGAAACACAGAAGAGTGACTACATACAACTGTTCTGTGGCCTGGGATATACTGCAGAGAAAATCCGGCAAATCTCAGGAGACAACAGCAGCTGTAGTAAGGCCGCTAGAAACACCCTGCCAAGGGATTTGAATTACCCTTCAATGGCAGCTAAAGTTGCAGTGGAGGAGTCCTTCAGAATTAAATTTCATAGAACAGTTACAAATGTTGGCAGGGCAAACTCAACCTACAAGGCAAAAATCTTCTCACGCTCATCACTCAAGATCAAAGTTGTGCCTGAAGCTCTCTCCTTCAAGTCCTTGAAAGAGAAGAAGTCGTTCGCTGTAACTATTGTTGGTCGAGATTTGACACATAACTCAATTCTGTCTGCATCGTTGGTGTGGTCTGATGGTTCTCACAGCGTGAGGAATCCAATTGTTGTTTACGGAGGGGAAGATGAATTTACAACTCCATCAGCTTATAATTAGCATGCTTGCCGTATCCAATTCCAGTGTACTCTTGAAATAATGTAGACTTCGAATTTGCACCAATTATGATATGTTCAATTTCTAGGGCAACTAATACATCCAAGCTTGTAATTTCTCATGGACAGAAATGTTACAAATTATCATGCTTTCTACTCCGTCTACACGAGTTTTGCTACAGATACGAAAAGTAATCTTCTAAAAACTCCAGCACATTTGATGTTCGAAACCAGTTCACAGTGATACATGGACATGTTAAAAGAATAAACCAGTCATGATCTTGACCTAAATCCCAGCCACCCAACGAGCCAAATTATGGGAGGAACGTTTGTTTTGGGACTGTTTCCTGATTCTGATGCCTGTAAGCTTTCCTGGAGTCTCGGATAGGCCATGGATGTATCTTTTGAGCACTCTTCTTGGAAACATATGCTGTATATAGACTATATAACGCTTTCATGTTTAGTTTCTTTTTAATTCCAACCTTGAATTTTTTTTATTGAATTATTTTCATCTAATTTTATGAGATAAAATTTTAAATTATAGCAGAAAAATAAAATTAAAAGAAAAAACTATAATGTAAAATACAAAGAAAAAGCGTGACTAATCTTAAAGTTCTTAGAATTTTAATTTTGGTCTAAAAAATTATTTTATTTATTTTTCAATCATTATGTTTGAGAGATGAAAGAGAAACTCACTTGAAAAATGATAGAGAAAAAAAAAAGTTGTTAGTTAAGCACAATTCAATAATAAGAAAAATTAATTTTGATGTTAATAGGTTTTATTCATTGAAAAGAGTTCTATAAAAATATTTTTAAACCACCATCTTGTAAAAAAAAAAAAAAAACAGAGTTCAAAGATAATTTTTTTCTGTATTGATTTTGTATTTCTGAAATGATTTAGGGGTGTTTTAAATTTATATATTGATTTATTGACATGATAATGATGTTACTTTAGATGTTTTTAAATAGGTTAAAAAAGTAAAGTTTTGGATTTAAAAAATCACAGTATAATTTTTTAACCACCTCTTTAATGGTTGAAAATCGAACAAACAGATGACATATTTTCCATTGCAAGTGACATATTTGTCATCCCAAATGATACTTTGACTGCATTTATTTTTTTATTTTTGAGATAAAAGGATATATAATATGTTGTTCACCTTTAAAAAGAGAGAAACCATATGCACATGCATGACCTTTTTTTAAATAGGCTAGCCGTGATGACCCATCTAGACCCACACACCTAACAAGGATATATGATCAAACCATTTTTTTTTTACTCTGTTTTAAATTCGATAAATATTGGTTGATCATATGTTTCATTAGAGTTCTATGATTCAAAGTATCATTTTCTATTTGATCATTTTGAATTCTATACTCGAAGTTGTAATCGGATCTATTCATTAAAAAGAATTGATTCAATATATTTTTTATGTGCCCATAGGTGCTATATTGGATTTAAATCAGATTTCGGATCAATTTATATTGATTGACTACCTCAATTATGTTGTTGCTAGCAAATACCATTCTTTTTTGTTTTGGATCTTCCGCTATTTATGTATTTTTTTTCTTTTATATCATTAAATTCCATGAAAATAATTAACTTTAAAAAATATGTTCAAAAAACATCATTTTGAAGAATGAGATTATAGTTTTTTTCCAAAATTATTGCGCACTTTTTTATGCTACCCTTTGTGATTTGAATTTCTTAAATTGTGGATTTTTATTATATTTTTATTAAATGAAGTACATTGTTAAAAAAATTATATTTAAAAATACTTCTACTTATATCATTGTTTTATTTAAATGATGTATTGTGAACCTATTTTAACTTTTTTTCTTAGTTTTTTGAACTTAATATCACACTTATATAAGATATAGATACATCTTATGTGAGTTTAAAAAATTAAAAATCATTTAATAAAATTAAAAATATTTATTAAAATATCTTAATATGTTACAATTATTATTTTATATCTCAAAATCACAAAAATAAAAGTTTACCAAATACTATCTAGTTACTTTAAATGTGTATAAATATATAATAACAAGACTTATCAAAGATTCAAATACTCAATTTTTACTTCACATCATATCATTGAAAAAAAAATCAGCCAGGGCAACACAACGCATCAAATAGCAAACAACCTAACCATAGACTATTCTTCTCTTTCTTAGCTTATATATGTTGTCATAATTGCATGTTCCTTAAGAATACAACAAAATCCAATAATTTCTCATAAATGTATAAACGCATTCATATTTTTGGTTTTTGCCAGGTACAGAAAGAAAAGATTAGAGAATTATTGTGTGCATCTATGTTTATATATATATACACCATAGATACATGATCATGGATGTGATTCCTTTCATGGAAATGTTGAAGCGATATATATATATACCATAGATATATGATCATGGATTTGATTCCTTTCATGGAAATGTTGAAGCGAAAATAGCTCGTGCACTTGGGTAAATCCTGTCAAGTGACGACGTTGATGTTCCTCAAGTGGTATCTTTGCCTGCATCAGCTTTAAGCTCCAAAAATTACGATGCGGTCAGGTCATGTATGAATTCCACAGTGTATGAGTTTGCTCGTCAAGAAGTCTTTAACTAGTCTATGAATCTTTCCTCGTTTCTTCTTTCTTTACAGAATACCTCTTGAAAACATTTTAAAAAGCGAAGTCATCAAGGATTTCGCTGCACCTGCAGTCGCTTCCTTTTCTTAACGTGAACCGAATCCCTGCATGGCACCTGATATTATGAAGGTATGCCTGTCATTGATTTCTATTCTGAAAATGTCGTTTTTCATTTCAAAATGCCTATATATAGTGAAAATGATGCCAGATGTAAGTGCCCCTGGTGTAGAGATTTTGGCCGCATACGTACCTGTTGTTCCAACCTCAGAAAGTCCTGAAGACAACAGGCTCGTTAAATACAATATTATGCCTGGACCTCCATGTCATGCCCCCATGCTGCTGTTTTAGCAGCTCATGTTGAAACATCTCACCCTGATTGGTCTCTATTTTAGCTTTGTGAACGTTACTAATTTTCACATCCTGCAAAAAGAGTAGCATATTAACAACATTGAATTCTTCTTTCTACTATAATTGAAACCCAACATTATTTGAGAAAAGAAACTTTACATTCACTAATCAATGAAAAACTGAAACCCAAAATTATTTCTGAAAAGAAACAAGAAAATCTTTTCCATAATCCCTTGAGATAACTTCTATTTTTTCGTTGTAATTGCTCGTGTTTTAGCTTCTCGTAATCTTTCACAAATCCTCAAGACCGTATCCAAGGCACCCCATGTGCTTTAAACCATAAAAACACCAAGATCCAGTCGAGGAATCCATGTTTTAAACATCTCTAATTAAATTGTCCTAGGACAGCCCCACGCATCCAACAGCCCCATGCCAGTGCAGTACTCACCTTCACACCAACGTACGCATAACCACCATAACAGCTAGCATCTGGATCACAACCCTAAACCAACCCTACTCTATTTCTTTTTCACGCGAATCACTTCCTTCTTCCGCTATTGTCACCTCCACTAATTGAAGAGCGTTGTAGTACTTGTTATTTATACATACTAATGTTCACAAGGCTAAAATAGATAGCCATTTGAGGAGGAGGAGCGAGGAGGAATGCTACGGAGAAAAATCCTACTTGCTAGCTATTTGTCACGACCCGATCACTAGTTTCATGACCAACATATAAATATGGCTTCTCTCTAGGTTTTTTAACTACGTGAACTCAAATTTATATATAATTTTTTTTAATTTTACTCAATTAGAGTTTTACGCCGTATTATCTGTTATTATAACTAATTTCATAATATATATATATATATATATATATTAACATCTTAATACAAATTCAATAAATATAAATCACTAACTTTAGAATAACATTAATTACAATTAAAAAAAAATAAACAATGAAAGTCTAATAAAAACAACCTGCTATAAAAATATATACTTAAAATAAATAAATAATATGATAATAAGTTTGACTATTCAATAAATAAATAATATTCAATATATTATTGTATGTAGTCCCATGTGATTGTAAAATTATTACTTAAGAGATAGCTAGCTATCTTTTTAAATTAAATGATTTATTACTATAAAAACAGTAATATTATTGGAAAAAAAGAGCAAGAAAATCGAGAAAAAAAAAAGGGACAAGACTAATTAAAAATTCAATATATACTAAACATAATATGATGAGATATCAGAATTGAGTTACTTCCCCCAACTAGTTTTGTATGTGTTGTGGTGTGCTGTGCTGTGCTGTAAAATATTGTTATGATTTGATATCAAAGAAATATTTGGTAACTAATTAGTGTGTTGTGATTATAAGTATTTAAAATAGCTAAATAATATTTAGTTAAATTGTTCTCCTATTCTTTTAGGACATAAAATGACAAAATAAGGACTCTAATAAAAATAATTAAATTAATATATTTTATTTACGTTAGATGATTTATGACTTCTTAAATTTACATACTACGTGAAAGTGTTTTTTTTAATAAAAGTAACTTTTAAGTTTAAAAAAAAAAATCAGTAAAGTGATAATATATATAGACACATCATTTTAATAAAATTATTATATAAAAAATTAAAATAGATTATATAAAACACTAGTATATATGTATGAGTGATTTAAAAAAGAATAATTAAGAATGTTGTCATGTTAACTAATGGGTATCTTGCTTTGTTTAAAAAATAATTTTTTTTTAAATATCACCTACTTTGATTTTAAAATAAAATATATATTAACCAAACACTGCTTGTAGATAAAAATAGGTAAAATTAGAATAAGTATTGATTTAAAAGTATAAAAATACCTAACAAGCTCTAAGTAGAATACCATAATTACATTGAATGCTAATTGTATTTGTATTTTATTATCTACTTCTGTGTAACTAGTTTTGACAAATTGAATATTTAGTGCCAAAATTCACGATTCCATCGATCGATCCTTTGCATGATTTATTCTTCTTTCAAATTGTTTTTTAAGGCAACCTTTATTAATAAAGGAAGCCTCGCCTAATCTAATGCTAAACCTGTAATAATTAGGAGAGAAAATCGTCCCCGCTATCCTTAAATCTTATCAGACCATCCTAAACAAAATTTTAATATCAAGAAATCAGGGAATTGATGCGAAAACAGACATGGTAGTGGAAATCGACTCTATGCTCGTTCCTAGATCTCCTTACGTTTTACTATATGAAATTATTGTTTTCCTAATTACTTTCGATAGGACAAATACAACGGAGGGAGATGGTTTTAATTTATGCAAAATCAATGCAAGAATATTAACTATATATATCAACGAAATCATTGCATATCTGCAGAAGATATTAGAGAAGAAAGCCAGAATATATTCTTACTCGAGCACATCTTTCTACCAGTAGTTGACACTGATTGTTGTTCTTGACCAAAAAGGAAAAAACAAGAAACAAAAATGGGTTTTACTCGGATTTTGTTCTTGACACTGCTTTTTGTTTGGGCTGCCGATGTTCAATGTCAAAACGTCAAGATTTTCAACGTGAAGAAATATGGTGCAATCCCTGATGGCAAGACTGAGAATAGCAAGGTGAATCCTTCTTTTGATGATATGCATAAACTACATATATAATTAATCAAGTATCTTTTGTTTTTTAAGATATATACGCGCGCGCGCATTCATGTTGTTAATTTGATCTTCTGTTTAGGCATTCGTGGAAGCATGGAAAAATGCATGTAAATGGAATGGAAAGGCTGTGGTTTTGGTGCCAGCAGGAACATACCTGCTAGACTCGGTGAAATTTGAGGGCGAATGCAAGGGTTACATGATATTTAGGTTGAAAGGGAATGTAATGGCCGTGAGCAAACTGAAGGATATTAACCAATGGATTACTTTCAAATATGTTAATGGCTTAACTTTGACCGGTCGTGGCACCTTCGATGGCCAAGGATACAAGGTTTGGCCTTGTAAGACAAGCGGACGATGCCAAACTCTTCCTATAGTAAGTTCATCGTTCTTTTTTCTGAGAATTTTCTTTTCTTTTTACATTATACTGTCTTTGATGCTACATACTTATCGAAACGTGATTTTTTTCCCAATTAAACCAACAAACAAAAGGTCTTCTTGCTAGCCTGTTCCATTTTCTGAATAAAACCATATTAAATTGAACGAGAATAACTATACCTATGTAATTTGCTAGACATAATAATTAGAACTCTTTGAAATATACAATTCTGATCTATTAATGCATTTTTTCTCAATATCTTTTATATGTGGATTAAGAAATTGATTTGATTGTTGTTTTTTATTATCTTTTGGGCAGTCATTAAGGCTTGAATTCATCAGAAATGGAAAACTGCAAAACATAAGATCAATCAACAGCCAAAATGCCCATGTTTCCATCTTCGCCGGCAGCAACTTCAATATCACTAATGTCAAGTTGTCTGCTCCTCAAGATAGCCCTAATACTGATGGGATCAAGATTAGTTCCTCGGAAGAAATAAGGATTACACGCACATCAATCAGTACAGGGGATGATTGTGTTGCCATACTCAATGGAAGTAAAAACACTCACATTTCTCAAGTTTTCTGTGGCCCTGGACATGGAATCAGTGTTGGGAGTATGGGAGGGAATACAGTTATCGATAATAAAGACATTGTGGTGGGGTTGGCCGTGACGAACTCCACTTTTACCAATACCAGCAACGGTTTAAGAATCAAAACATGGGCATCTCGCTATGAAGGTCTTGCTTCTGGTTTCACTTACGAAGACATCATAATGAACGACGTCGAACATCCCATTATTATTGATCAGCAATATTGCCCTAGTTCTTCCTGTGATTCCAAGGTATAAATTTGATTGTCTTTCTATTAATTAATAAGCTTTTTCCACTTTAAATCATTGAACTGACACTGTAATCCATCACCCTTTTCCATTTCTTTTCTTTGCAGACTGCTTCACGTATTCAAATCAGGGATATTACATACAGCAACATTAGGGGTACTTCGAAGTCGAAGGCAGCAGTGACATTAAAGTGCAGCAGCATCGTTCCATGCAACAATATAGTGCTGAAGGATATCAGATTGGTGTATACAGGAAATCTAGGTCCTGCAAGTTCAATATGTTCTAATGTCCATGGTTACTCTTATGGCCATCAAAACCCACCCCCATGCTTTCGCTCGGCATAGTTTATATCCATTATATGTGTTTGCTAGGGCCTCGCCATGAATGAAGAGTTGCGTTTTAGTGGCTTAATCGATGTATGATATCAGGCTGTACTTTAGTAACCTTGCATGGTCGAGGGCCAAATCGTTTATCTTTAAATTAAATAATATTTATTATTGGGTTCATTTTATTACTATTTCAAACTTTATTTATATAGATTGTGATCACTAGAGTATTTTTTTTTATCTTACAATTTAATTTTTAAAATATTTTTTACTTAAAAATACAATAAATTAATTATTTTAAAGTATTTTTAGATTATTTTAATATACTAAAGTTAAATATAAATTAAAAAATTAAAAAAAATATTTTGAAACACTTTTAAAAAATATTATAAACTATAATATCAAACACATACTTCAAATAACTAAAGAATTACGGGATTTGTTTGTTTTTAAATTAAATAAAATAGCATTTATTATTTTACTCTTACTATAACAAAACCTTTGCAAAGTTTAAAAAATATAAGTGAATCGAATCATATGCTATAATTTATCTAAAAGAAAATAATATATAGGATATGATTCGTATTAATTAATGAATAAATTGAAAAGGTAAACATCTTAAGAAATTGAACTTTATATTGATGCATTGAATGTTTTCAAGACAAGGTTCTCAAATATTATACATGTAACGATATAAATATTTTAGAAAATAAAATATATTTGTCTCAAAAACAATAAAAGATAAAGCTTTTTAAAAAATAAGAAGTTGATGACGAGAGAAATCACACGAGTCGAGCCCTTCAAACCCGTCCCGGAAATATACGACGTCGTTTTTTTTTTAACGTAGTTTAATTAAAACGAAACCACTGCTTTCTCCTTCCCCACAGGCCTCTGGGAGCTGCTGCGGTTCAAAATTGCAATACAAAAACAGAAACGAAGTCGTTTTTTGTGACCCAACCCCAATCAATTCTTTTGCAATGTTAACTCGGGCTCTTTCGAGGTCAAAAATCCCAAATTTCAGTAGCATAATAGTTATCCTTCAAAACCTAACTACTAAACAATCCATTATAGGTCAAACGCAATTGCCACTCTCAAAAGCCTCAAATATCCAATCTTTTTTAGTTCCTGCTGGGTTGCGGCAATATCACGATGGAAGGCCAAGAGGGCCACTCTGGAGAGGCAAGAAGCTGATTGGAAAAGAAGCCCTTTTTGTAATACTTGGATTGAAGAGGTTTAAAAATGATGATGATGAGAAGCTTGACAGATTTATTAAAACACACGTTTTCAGACTTTTGAAACTGGACATGATTGCTGTTTTGTCTGAGCTTGAGCGACAAGAGGAGGTTTCTTTGGCTGTTAAGGTTGGACTTTTGTATTCTTTTAGTGTGAATATGTGATGTCTGTGAACCGTTTGATACAATGCTTCAAAGCAATGTTGACTTCATGTTCAGTTTATTTATTGTCTTGTGTGATTTATGCTGTGGAGGTTGGTTATTTTCTTGGGTTAGTGAGTAATTTATTGATTTTGCAGATTTTTAGAGTGATACAAAAGCAAGATTGGTATAAGCCGGATGTGTATCTCTATAAGGATTTGATTATGGCATTACTGAAAACTGGAAAAATGGAAGAGGCAATGAAGTTATGGGAAGATATGAGAAATGAGGATTTGTTCCCGGATTCCCAAATGTATACCGAAGCCATTAGAGGCTACTTGAGGGATGGGTCTCCTGCTGATGCAATGAACATATATGAAGACATGAAGAAGTCACCAGATCCTCCTGAAGAGTTGCCGTTTAGGATTCTGTTGAAGGGGCTTTTACCACACCCGCTTTTGAGGAATAGAGTAAAGCAAGATTACGAGGAGCTATTTCCAGAAAAACATGTTTATGACCCTCCAGAAGAGATATTCGGAATGCTCTGAGGTTTGCATTATGCTATTGATTTCAGTTCTTTAATTTGTATTGCAGATTGCATTCATGTTCGGAGGATGTTGATTATAGCATGTTTAGCTCCAATAGAAACAGCGTTGCAACAGCAGGGTTCTTCATGAACCAAAATCATAAAAAATAATAATGAAAAACTTGGGGTGAACAAGTTGTTTTCTGTAAGTTTTTATGGCCAAGACCCTCAACTGAAATGATGCTGTTCATGCACTAAATTCTTTATTTTAAGGAAGAACTCCTTTTGATACTTTTGTATGCTTGTTCATGTATGCATGTGACAGCTGGTTGTTTTGTGACTAGAGAACAAAACATCTGCAGTTTGTTTTTGTGTTTACTAGTCAGTTCATCCTTGGTAAAGGATGATTACAAAAAAGGAACTCACAGGTCTCACTGAACTGCTGAAGGGGTAGAGCTGACTTTCTACTGTTAATGCAACTGAAATCTGATTCTTTTATTTCCATAAATTGAAAGTTTTATTAATTTCAGGGCTTCAAATGGTCCCTCACTTTACTGGAGTTCGTGGTCTTTCCTCAGATGCTTAAAGATAGCAGCAAATGACCTAATATGACACCATTTTATACTGCGGAAACAAAGAGGTTGCTTTTGCGTGCAAGGACACATCGCACTGCTGTTCTGTTTCAGAGCTTCACACTCCGTGGTCTCTAAACATTTTGTTTTTTGGTGGGGTGGATTATGGGGAGTCTTACTGCGATGCCCTAGGTTAGATTTTTCCGTGTATTTGTAATTAACAAAGAGCTGTGTCATGTGTTGCTGCGATTGAACTGTCTTTAATCATTGCATCCCAACAGCTTCGTTTGGGTTGTACTTATTTCAGCCTTTGATTCGTTTGAACCTATAACTTTACGGCATGAAGTTCGCCAGCATGTCATAATCGTGCGTCTTGTGGACGTGGTTTTCGATAATGTGGCCATAAACCATAATAATGCAGTTAGGTTTTCTGATTTTCAATTCTCCGAGATTTTTAATGAAATCATCGAGGCTTTGTTCCCTAAGCTTCTAAACCTATGTAACAGTACCTGAGGTTTTACGCTATGTGACGGCTCTTGTCCTTCTGTAGCGTTTATGTTTCTTCAGTCTGATGGACTAATGTGTCGGTTTTGGAAGCTTGAAGACTATTGGGACATAGCCTTGCAAGCTTTAAGGACATAAAAATATTGCGAAGTGGTTGATGCATAGCTCGTAATTGAACTGCCTATCTACAAGCACAGAGGGCAAGTGTCCGAAATGAGGAGCTCTCCAATGGTGTACAATGTCAGAAGTAGGGGCATAAGCAAAGCATCATCACATATTGAAAGTCACTAGACTGGATATCGAGGAGGATTTAGAAAAACCAATATGGAATGATCTAACGTTGTTAGACCGGTAAGCTCGGGGAAACCCGCATATCCATTTATGTTTGCCTCGTAGAAACTTCATTTGTGCCTTCGAATTTCAAGCGTCCTTGTTTGGCTCCCCCTGGAGCTCTCAAATTGTGTTGATGCTGTCCTTGAGTTTCATGGTAAGATCGACGAGTGCAGGCTATAGCCACATCAACCATCGTCAGCACCAGTCAAGTGGAAATATGGACCGAGTGAATCCGGATTCCAATTCTCCGTTTTGATTCAGTAATGAAATGGACATTGCGGATTAAAAAATGATCCTCGCGGGACTATTTTTCTGCGCTTGGATCTTGGTGTGTGACATTTGTATGTTGTTTCTTATTTTTTTTTCTGTTTTAATAAAAACAATATCCCAGTATTCTTATTTCGAGCTATTATTCTACGGTTCGACCTTTTACTGTCTAAGAAGTTCTAAATCTTTACTGTTTGTTTTGTAAATAAAATGATTGTTCACATAGATTAATAATACATCTAGCAAAGAATTTTATATTTTTTACGTTCACGTGTATTTGGGATGATTCTCATTGCATCTACCTGGTTGTTCATAATCTAGTTCGGTTTGGTTTGGATCCTAAAAACCAACCAAACCAAGACATGCTAATTTTGGATAATAGAAAACAGACCGATTTTTCATCTTGGTATGATGTTTTCAGTTAGTTTTTTTTTATTTACTTGGTTTTCTTAGTTAATTGGGTTTTTTTTTAACACCTCTAATTGCATCTCGGTTGAAGTCATACTTTTAAAACCCAAATGGAACAAGTCTTGATCACAGTTTAGAGGTCAAGAGTGTTAACGCAAGTCAGCCCTATCTTTTGATTATATAAAAAAAAAAATGATATCATTTAAAAAAAAAAAGAAGAAGAAAGAAAAAAAAAACAATGGGTTTTTTCTTATATATATATATAGTGATAAACATTTAGTGATTTCTAGGTGTAACATGTTTCATATAATATATTTGTACTCATGAAATGAAATATGAAAAAAAAATATTAAAATTAAACAAATTGAGATGTTCAGCAATTAACATACATGCCCTTGCCCTCCATAAAAATCTTAGATTTAAAATGTATAATTTTTTTTTTTTCTTAGTGCTCATTAAATGCATATACCAAAGCCTAGAAAAATGAAAAAGAAAAGGACTCCTTATCAATAGAAGTGTTAGACATTAATTTTTTTTTTAATTATAAATTTTTATAATTAATTAAAATATCAAAACAGATTTTATAAGGCCATCCACAGCAATACACAGTAAAACTCTGATACATGACAAAAAGGATAGATTAAAGGTAGAAATAAATGAAGTGTGGTGGCCTTAATTTGTGCTTTAAATTGAATGAAACCCAGATGGCTTTTTCGATCGAAAGAGAAATATGTGGATCGATGGTCCAAGGATTGAAGAGATCCACAGATATTCTTTGATTAGATAGATTCATTAGGACTTGCAAGTGAGCAAGACGTGATCATGTTTACTTCTTCCAGCACCAGAACCAGAACCAGATTGTCCAGGACGTAATCATGTTGAAAGCTACTAGCACTTGTTAGCAATTTGCAACAAAATTATACTAGCCAACTTCCAAGTAAAAGACATGGTTTATAGTTTATGGCCAAATTAAATTTATTAAAACAACATTTATTTAATGGTTTTTTAATAAAAAAATAATTTAAAAAACATTTTGTTGAATAACAAAACACACTTCTTGACTAGTTAGTGATCGCTCGCCCTTTGTGAATCCATGATGTTGATAATTAAGAATATATATATATATATATATATATAAAGGCAGATTTTTAAGATTTTTCTATCTTGAGCTATTAAATAAATATATAATTTTTTTAAGATTAATTATTAATTTATATATATATACATATTTTTTTTTAAAGTTAATAATAAAATTTTAATTCAAATATACAACTTAAAATATTTATAAAAAAAATTAAAAGTATATAAAATTAAAGTGAAAGTAAAAATAAATCTAGTATTGAAGTTACATCTTTCAATGTTTTGTGAAATATAATTTATTTATAATCGAATCTGAATTGATATTATAACAACTCCTCAACTATAATAAAATAACAATCTTATATCAACTGTAAAATAAAATAATTAAATTATCTTCTCTTTTTAATTCTTCCTTCCATAACTTGATTCTTTTTTAAATTAGTGTTATATAAGTTGGACTTTGTAAATTTATAAGGTTATTTTTTCACTTCACTTTTTTTTTCTTGGATTTTTTTATGTTTTTCCTTTACTTTTCTTTCTTTTCCTATTCTATTTCTGCGCAATCGACAACATATAAAAGGAAGGAAATTTCTTTTCCTATTCTATTTCTGTGCAATCGACAACATATAAAAGGAAGGAAAAAATAATTTGTTTTATTTTTTAATAGCAAATAATTATTTTACTCTTAATGACTCGTTTTGTTTTTATTTGATGATTTTTTTTATTAGCACTACCAAGCTTCTTTTATCCTAAAATTTTAACCAGATTTTATTTAATATATTTTAAGATCTCTTGTAAAATTTCAGCTCAATCTGATGGTTGAATTGAAAATTACATTCAATAGCATAAAACTTGTCAAATTATGATTTTTTATCAAATTTCAGAAATTTTCTAAAAATTCTGAAATTTTAACCCCAGCTAAAATATCATATTAAAAGTCTCCACATAAATTTTGAGAATTTTTTAATAATTTAATTATAAATTATTTTTATAAGAAATTAATTAAAATACATTGATAAAATCTTGAGCTAAAGTCCATCCAAACCCTTAGCAGATCTCCGTCCTTGTTGGTTTGTGGTGGAATATATATTTTTTTATAGTTTAAGTAAAACCCTGCTCATTATATGATAAAGTATCAACACGAAACAAGATTAGCAGGATCTTAACTTATCCCCAAAGAATAAATTTATCACAAAAATCTTACCTATCATCCATATGAAAGATATAGTACTACTTTAATTGTTATATAAGATATAGTACGCTAAGATGGCTACTTGTCAGGGTGATTTTACCTGGATTATGATGTATTTTTAAAGTATATTTAACATGAAAAAATATTTTTTAAATATTTTTAAATATTATGCAAATATAAACATAGGGTCAATTCTGTTGTGCTAAAAAATAAAAAAGACAGCAATCTTATCTAGTTATCTAAGGGGATCAAAAGATTGTAGATTTCTTCAAGTCTCTATCTCTCTCAAGGGCTTGGAAGTTATTGTATCCATCAACGATCACGCCTAGGGAGGGCCATTGGTTGGAACTTGGAAAAAAAAGATTTGAGTTTTCTGAGGTTTTAAGCTGATGTGACTCTACAGAGCAAGAGAGGGTCGATTTATCGGCGTTGCTTGGTAGGGCACACGGCACAAATTGGGACGTCCACTTAGGATGCCAAGCGGACCCCATGAGACACTTATCCATTTGTCCTGAAAAAATAATATTATATATGCAGAAAGATCAGAGGATGTGAGTGAATCAACGAGGAAGAGAGTTGCAGAGAAAATCCCCACAAAAAGATATTATTTTATATGTATAAAGTAGTAGAAGTGCAAGAGTGAAGCTGAAGCTTCCTTCTTTTCTTTCTCTTTTTCAAAGTGATGAAGGCACATGGGCGGCACAATCAGTGCCGTCTAGTGTAGGAGGGATTATGTATATATCTGTGGCTGCTTTCGTACTCTCTCCAAGATCTTATCCAAGTCTTTCTTGCAAGCTAGCTAGCTAGGTGGTTGTTGATAGAGTTACTTGGGGAGGTAGTTTTGTACTTCCTACTGGTCGGGAAATAAGATAATGGACAGTAACAAACAAGGGGCTTGTTTTTCTTCTTCTTCTTCTTCTTCATTCACAGCCGATCTTTTTGGCACCACTGAGTCAGCACCAGTATCTTCAGCTGGGATTTTTGCTTCTATGTTTCCACCCCCGTCTACGGTATACTCTGGCATTAGTTATATATTCCATCCTCATGTCCTTTTTATGGTTTTTCTTTTGTTAATGTTATCTTGGCCAGAACTTAAATTTCTTGTGTGGAAAGCTCTGCTACTTTTGAATGTAACTATGTTGTTTAATTATGGATACTTTTAAAGTTTGTATTTATATGCCACACTTCATGCTGTTACGTGGGTGTGACTTCATTTAATAACTGGGACGAGAACTGTAAAAATGAAGGGAAGGGAGGTTTATATTCGTCCAAGTTGGAATTCCTCTTATCTGATTTTATTCTTAGTTTAATGGCTTCTTAATGTAAAAGACTTTTCTTAAATATAGATATATACTATTTCATCTTGAAGGGAAGTATGAAGATCAACTTTTTCATAGCCTCTGCTTTATATAGAGCATCTTCATATTTGTTGGTATCTATGCTTGTAGATAGATGGATACTAGCCCTGATTAAGTTTGCTTAAACTTGCGTGAACTCCTCCGTCAGAATTCGGGCCACCGTCTAACTTGTTTTCAGGATTCAGGTTGTAGGGAAGAAGTCTTCAGGCTCTGAGGTGACAGGATCTTGGCAAAAACAGTCCTATGGAAATCAAGCGTGGAACCCCAAACAAGGATCTCCAGGTTTGTGATTAGCTCTTGTTATATCTGACTATATTGAGTTTAGAAGAACTTGTTCTGTCCTAATGCTCACTGCATGTAAGACCTTTTTTCACTCCCAGACAATACTCTTGAACTGGTCAAGTGCTTGTTGGTGCATTTAGAGTTTTCATTAATATTGTTCAATTTAAAAGAAAAGCTAATTTCCTGATAATCTGTCTGTTTCCTAATAACAAAATAGCCAATAGCCAGGCTGCAAGCTATAGCATGCCAGACAAGGACAGAAATTCAGTTATCCAGGAAGAAAGAGTGGAACCATGTCATCTAAGTTCATCCCTTTACTACGGTGGACAAGAAAACTACCCTCAATCCCCAAGTACCCAAATGGCTGGATCATATCCCATAGTGAGTCTTTGATTAGTTGATGACTAATTCAAAACACTATGTTGTGATATTTTCAGCATGATAAAAGCAATAAGATAATACATCAAAGTAAATGTACTAATGTACTTTGTGAATTAATTAGTTCAAGAAAGATGGGGGAGAAGACGATCCTAACGGCAGCAACCCTCACAGTGCTTCCAGAGGAAATTGGTGGCAAGGTATTATGCTGCAGAAGAGCCTAGAAGTTTACTAACTGAAGCTGCTGTTATAGACTAGAACTTACAGTTCTGATGTGCTTTTCTGCAGGTTCGCTTTATTATTAGGACCGTGCTTCCCTTGGCAAATGAACTCTCCACCTATTTTTAAAGGTACATCAATTCAATGCACTCCATTCCACATTGAATTACTATAGTTGTAGGCATTCGTAAGTGTTCTCTCTTTTGTTGTTTCAACACTTAATTCTGCAAGAACTCTTTTGTTGTTTCAACACTTAATTCTGCAGAATTTTAACAAATAGTTATAAACCTCTTTTAACTTTTGGCAATCCAGATATAAAGTTGTTTCATTTCCTCTTGAAGCAGAAGCATGTTTCTTAAAATATTTGATACTACAGCAAATGTGCACATAATACAATGATTGTGGTGGTTGTATTTTTCCAATAAACCTATTTATCCACAAGGAGGGAGCGTGGTGATGATTAAAGTATTAAACTAAATCAGCTAAAGAGATGTGATCAGACTGCGGATAGATAAATCGTGCTCTGAGCTGAGAAACTATAAATGAACTTTCTTCGTGGTTGTTTATCTAATTTGTTGTTTTATCTTGTTTATTTTGCAGGAATTCATGAAGCCTATGTGATAATTATGAAAGACATGTGTAATAATTAGGTAGCTGACATGGAAAGATACTGTCAGATATCTGCAATGGTTTTTAACAAGGGCCAAAACCATCATGAATTCATGTCACATGATTTCGATAGTTGCAGTCTCAATAATGTTCAGGAAGCTGCATAACACTCGCTACCAGTTTCTGCTCTTACCTGGGCTGTTCAATAAGGTTCAAATGCATTGCATTGAATTTTAGCCTCTTGATATTCAACTCCTAGTTTGTCAAGTTTATGCGTCATTAATGATGTTTGTAGAAATATATGAAAGGTAAACACAATAAATAAGCTCTCAATCTTCTTTTAATTGGATACGCTGAAATTTACAGATTTGAACCATCAAGTTCACATGAGGACATTATAAATTGCTCCATGCTCCATTAGATAAATCATTCACTTACTGCTATTACACTCCTTTTAAATTCTCTAACAATGAAGAAGATGAAGCTATTCCAGTGCCAAAATTGTCAATCAAGTTGTCAGGCAAAAACTTTTAGTTCATACAGACGTGAGGTTATCACAGTTGCATACAGAAAATAACCTCTCTTACCTTTGGGTTGCGAAGTTCATTTGTAAAGGCATAGTTCTGCAGCAACTGCAAGAATAGGTACCTTGTGAATTGTGATGAGGCCATGTGGTCTTTGATTTGTCTATGCTCGAGGCTAATGTAAATCTGCAAATTCAAAAACAATAGGAAATTGTGAGGCAACAAAAAAGACAGGAACGAGTATCAGTAGCAAATCACAAGCCAATTTATCTTCAAGAAATCATCGGCAATGAGCAATTACAGCGCTTAGGAATTGTCACGGAAACTTTTGGCTTTGCTGCAGCTTTTTGGATGTTTAGAAAGCATAAATAACGTGGTATGCTTTTTGTCCTGCTTTCTTCTTAAGGATTTATCCTCTTCGCTCCCTGAGTGCTTCAAGCTGACTGCATAGCACAAACCAGCATCACCTTGAACGAAAAAAAGAAGGAATCTTCTTTTGATTATTGCATTATCAGCTCTCTCAAACACTGAATTTGAAATGATGCTGCTATCTTAATTGAATGGAGATTGGTATTGACAATAAACTGAATTTGAAATGATGCTTTAATTGAATGGAGATTGGTATTGACAATAATCCTCTCCTTTGCTATTTTCGTTTGATATGCAAAGGAATAGCCTTTCATATGCAGCCGCCATTTTCGTGGCAGGGGACAAATTCCAC
The DNA here is from genome assembly GCF_000495115.2 of Populus euphratica. Taxonomy (NCBI): domain Eukaryota; kingdom Viridiplantae; phylum Streptophyta; class Magnoliopsida; order Malpighiales; family Salicaceae; genus Populus; species Populus euphratica. The sequence continues at coordinate 1,122,018 of NW_011499890.1, read as the reverse complement.
CCCCCCTTCCC
>NW_011499890.1:1118310-1121793 GCF_000495115.2 Populus euphratica | reverse complement strand
GCAGCCGCCATTTTCGTGGCAGTGAACAATTGCAACCCTCTCTGCCTAGAAGCTTGGCCTTTCATCTCCAGAACTCTTCTGCCATCTTCCCAGACCCTATAAAGTGCATTTTTCAATGAAACTACCACAGGTGAAAAGGTATAACCTATTTCTGTGCTAACAATCACAGATCCAGTAATGCTGGCTACCCTTGTGGACATCACTGACTTACCAGAAAGCATTGCTTCTAATAAAGTATGATCCAATCCCTGTGCTCGAAGAGTTGGGTTTACAAAAATATCTATTGCATTATAGAAGCTCGCCAGCTGAGCTTGTTCCAATGGTCCCAAAACTAGTGTATTGGTCCCAAGATCTCTGTATCTATCACCCCAAGGACCATCTCCAGCAATCAGAACAATGGTGTTCTCACGAAACGTACCATTTTCCACAAGCATCTGCTTCAGAGCTTCAAACATTAAGGGGTGTCCTTTATCCTTCACTAACCTCCCTGCCATGCCTAAAACCAAAGATCTACTCTTTGCAACCCCAAATTTCTGCTTAAATGCCTCACCTTTAGCAGGATCTGGCTTGAAAATCTCTTCATCCACACCATTGAGAATAACATGAACTCGTTCTTCTGGGATCATATAAATCCTTCTCAGTATATCTCCAGCATGATCACTAGTAGCGACATGGTGGGCATAGTGTGGAAAAAACCTGACCTCCTCAACAACCTTGGTAATTCTTTCAGTCAACGCATATGCTTGTTGTTCATCAGGATTCCGAAGAAGTTCTTGAATGATGTCAGTATGAATGGTTTCATATGCAATCCCATGCCAAGTAACCGCTAAGTTGGTGAGGTTCCGTGACCGAGTATGCAACAGCCCAACACTTTCAGTGTGGACTATGTCAAAGGCTTTCCCAGTTGAGTTTTGAGTTTGAAATTGCTTCCAGACAATAGCTTGGTCCAGATAACCAGCAGCTGTTGGTTTTGAGAGGTGGAAATATAAGTTGCTCATCGGATACCTAGGGAAGGAGGAGTTGGAAGGAGAAGTGGTGAAAATGTGAAGCTCATGCCCTCTTTTGGCAAGAGCAAGATGAAGGGTCAGGGCATGCCGCTCAAGTCCACCTGCAAGAGATCTATGGGGCCATTTCTTGACAAAGAGTGCGATCTTAAGATATTTTGAAGGTAGTTTTGATGGAAATGAAAGATGATTCCATGCCGAAGGGAAAGAAAGGAGATTAATGGGTTGGCTTTCCTTCTGCGATGTCATTTGGTTACTGTAGCGATATGAACTAGAGCATTGAAACCAAAAGAGGAATGAGACAAATGAGAAAGCAGATAGCAGTGCGATGGTGAAACAGAGACAACGAAAACTGAAGATCGTAGCCATGGAAATGTCAAATGTGAGTTTTGATGCTACTGAACCTTTTTTCTTCAAGAAACTAACATAAGTAATAGGCACAGCATTGATTTAAAACATGAAAGCACTTATGAGATGAGGAGCCAAAAGGAAGGATCAATGCAAGCATAACCAAGAAACTAACAAAAAAGCATTTTTTTAGTGTCAAAACCAGTTCTTGAATTGAAAGGCACCTGCACATGGGTTATCAGGAGGAGTACAAGAGATGCAAATCCCAGAACCGATCCATTTTAGAGAATTGTTTATGGGTTATTTCAAAGGAAGAAAAATTTTGGTTAAGCAATCACATCATGGATTCGCTACAGAGATTAAATTAGCCTGCATTGATTTCCTCAACTCATTACTATATTGCAACAAAACAAATTTCACGCCATTGTCACTGCCAACTCCCTGAAACATGGCAACTTCATGCAAGCGACAGCAAGAAGCATTCCCAATACAAAATAAAATTAAAAACTGTGAAATCCAACAATACAATGTACCTAAACCATTAAATCACATCTAATAGCAGAACTGAGGACGGTACAATACTGCTTGTCGATCGTAGAAAGTCAAGTCACTGTTTTCAGGTTAAACCAAAGACAGTTTCTTAGGAAACGTCATATTAGGAGCGCTTAAGTGTGACAAATTGCAAATTTTATATCTTTCTACCCCACCAAGTCCAAGTGAAGTATGAATGGATTAAGATACACGATCCATCAACAAAAGTAAGCATCTTTCACTCAATTTTTTTAATCAAAGATTCTCAATTTTTATTTACTAGTTCAGTTTCCAAGAGACCAATATAGGTCCATCTCACAAATTTTACATGTATTGCAAACAATTCATTGACAGCAAGATCAAAGAAAACAATATATATTCACATAGTAGCTAGCTAATTAATTCTTCAAATCTCCCTAAGCTAGCGAGTAAACGCATAAAGCATAAGAAAAACATATATTACCAAAGCCGAAGGGACCAAAATAACCAGAGGAGTAACCGCAGCAAATGTATGCAAACTCCCACAGCCCAGAACACCCAACTTTATTTGCACCAAGTCCACCAAAGCCATCATCAAGAACCCGCATCCAAAAACCGACCCAAACCCAGAAACCAAAGTCCCAGCCTGTAAAGCCACCAAGTTAACATGAGCCAGGGGGGCACTACGCACCACCCCATCAGAATCATCATCTTTGTTTGAATAAAAAATCTTGATGGTTTGCTTGACAGCCAAAGCAATGAGACTGGAGAAGAGAAAGGAGCTGAAAGAATAGACGTGGAATGCGATGAGATCCTCGACGATGGAAGAAGAGGCGATGCAGGAAGTATCAGTGATAAGGGTGGTTGTGGGGTCAGGTGCCGTAGGGTACCATGCAAGACCAAGAAAGAGTGCTAAGGTGAATAAAGAATTTACATTGACGATACCATCTAAGGCCATTATGTGGATTTTGGTAGTTGTAATTGTATGATTGTTACGTGACATTTGCGGTGAGGACGGAGGAATAGTGGCGGTGGTGGACCTGCTGGTGGTGTTGGAGGAGGAAATACAATGCAAAGAGCATGTATTTGTGCATATAGAAGGATCGTTGAAGATAGGAAGTTAGGGATATCGTATAATGTTGCCTTGTTCGTGATAGCGTGTCTTTTCCGGCAAGGCAAGGGAATGATCGAACCGTGAAGATTTTGGAGTGTTGAGTGAAGAAACCAAAAGGCCAAAGGACGCTTTCGTCGTTAAGACACCGTTAAGACACAGTTGTACTTTCACTGTGTGGTTGATGATGCTTCAGTGCCTTTTCAACGACATGCCGTTCAGTCAGTGTATCCATTTTTTTTTTTCCAATAAGGGGTGAGAAAAAAACCGAAAAACTGATTAACCCGAGAAAACCAGAAAAAAAATCACTGAAAAAACTGAACGAAAAAAAAACCAATTAAAATTTTGAAAAAACCGGCCGGTTCGGTTCGGTTTCGGTTTTATAACCGAAAAACCGAACCGAAACCGAAAAAAACCAAGAAAACAGAGAAAAACCAAGCCAAAACCGAGAAAAACCGAGCCGAACCGATCCAAACCGGGAAAACCAAGTCAAACTGGTTTGAACCGGGT
>NW_011499890.1:1117236-1118177 GCF_000495115.2 Populus euphratica | reverse complement strand
ACCGGTCGGTTTGACCCGGTTTCGGTTCGATTTCAGGTTTTTTTTCAAAAAAATTTTTTAGTTTGGTTACTTTTTTTTTATAAAAACCCAATCGAACCAAAAATAATCATCCCTACTTCTAGCTCATTTGATCTAGTGGGTGCGTTCTTTATAAAAAATTTAAATTTTTTATAATTTAATTGTTTTATAATTTTAGATAATCTTAATATATTTATATTAGAAATAAATTAAAAAAATAAAATATATTATTATTTTAATATAATTTTAAAAATATATATATTTTGAAAACAATCATTACTAAATAAAATATCATCATCATGTGTAGGTATAAATCATAATAGATGCATAAAATCTCTAAAACTACACATGAAAAGAGGGGCAGTATAATTTTATATTCTATTTATTTTTATATTTAAAAAATTAAAAAAATATTTTTTTAGTATTTTTAAATTATTTTAATATAATATTTTAATTTAATGATATCAAAAATATTTTTAAAAATCTATATATTATTTTAATACATTTAATAAAAAAATCTTTAAAAATCAAACACTACTCTGGAATATAACCTCGTAACATTAATACAAGCTCTAGCGGCTTCATGTACAGCCAGCAGGCTCCCTGTAGTTATGGTTTTTATAAACACAGTCCAATGGTTTCAACTGAAGGCATTTGGATGCTTGGCAGCTGGCATTTTAATTTTGCGACAGCCTCAAGTGCTCTCCCTTCAGGATCAACTTCAATTACAGTTAAAGACCAATCATAAAACACCAAGTGTCATCCAATTCTCCGTAATAAATTTAGTGGCAATTGGAGTTGTTTTTAGATAAAATAAATGATTTATCACGAATTTAAAATGAGAAACACCTGATTATATAAATCACGAATTTAATGCACCTCTGGCATTAGCCTAGCGGTGGCAGGAGTATTTGCTCATTCCC
>NW_011499890.1:1053267-1116626 GCF_000495115.2 Populus euphratica | reverse complement strand
TTTTTTTTTTTTTATTTACGTGGGGTGTTTGGGTCAGCTTACGCGCACCACGACTAATCCCCACGACCCACTGAACATCCTGTAAGCTCAGTGAACAGGTAAGGCACCGCGGGAGTGACGAACATGCATGGTGAGGTTCGAACCCAGATGCGGAGGAAGGGGACAAGCCTCTCCCACCGCTAGGCCAGAACCTCACTTGCTTGTCTATATAAGAGATAAAAGTGTTTTCAAGTATTCTATCGGGTGTTCTTTAAAATATTTTTTATAAAAAATTAAAATAATATTTTTATTATTATTATTTAAATTTTATTTTTATACTAGTATATTAAAATAATTTTAAGTAAAAAAATAAATTTTAATAAAAAAGAGGGGGGGGTTAAAAATCATTTTCAAACACCGTAGAAGCTTAAAACTGGAGTAAACCGGTGGTGGGCCGAACAAGATTGCCAGACTCGTCTCCTCGACATAGATGAGACAAGGTGCTGTCTTTGTGGATAAGATTGCCGGTGGCCCATTTGAGAGCCCATTTGCTTCCCTTTTAGAAATCTATTTTCCTATGTTTTTGTCATCTTTTCTTGACAATGGAAGCTACAAGATTGGCAGATGCGGTTAAATTTATGTGATAAATACCAAATAAAAAAGCAGATGGGCACTCGGGGCTCTGTTACCCAAGGACTTGTTGAATTGCAGGTTTGACTTTTTTTGTGCTAGCGACAGATTTACTTTTTGTGAGTGGGTTAAAAGTTTATTTTTTAAGTATTTTTTTTATTTGTAAATATATTATAAAAAATATATTAATATATCGAAATAATTTAAAATTAAAATTAAAAATATCAACAAGTTTTAAAAATACAATTATATTCAATGCTAAACACCACCAAAATAAATGACTATGCATGGTGTCTTGGTTTCCACAGTAAAGTAACCAAGGGATGAAGATGGTGAAGACATAAATGTAGCTGGTCGAAGAGATATATAAATAGATAAAAATAATTTTTTCTTGGTAATAATTTTGTATTGGATTTTTATATTTTAAAAATAAAAGATACAAAGATTATATATCTTAGAGATAATATTTATATTTTTTTTATTTTTAAAATATCCTTATAAAAAAACTCTCGATTTTAAAATGTATAAGCATAACACAATTATTATTGTAATTTTAAAACTCGACTTGAGATCGATTTAGAATAAAATTGGGGTTAAAAGTTGGGTTGACCCGAATAAATACATGAATAAAAATAATTATTATCATACTTTTAAAACCTAAATCAAGATTTGACACAGGATAAGACCTTAGTTATGATGTGTTAGGAGGATTAACCCAAATTGACTCGGGTCTACATAAAATAAAAGTTGTTACTGTCATAGTTTTAAAACTTAATTCGAGGATCAACTCGGGGCAAAACCTCATTCACAAATCATGAGAACCAACTCAGGTTGACCCGAGTTAATATAAAGATCAAAATTGTTATTATCATAATTTTAAAACCTCGCTCGGTGGTCGACTAGGATAAGGCCCAGGTCACATGTTGGGAGGATCAACACGGGTTGAATCGAGTCAATATATGAATAAAAACAATATTATTATAACTTTAAAACTTATCTCAAGAGTTGACCCCAGGAAGGGTTCAGGTAATTGGCTGGGAGGGTTAATTCGGTTAAACTATAAATTTTAATTTTTCTTTCAAAAACATCAATGGGTTTTTTACTTGTGTTTTATATAGTGTTGACCTGATTTTTTAACCATACTAAGTCGAGTCAATCCTTTCTCTATTTTTTTAAACTCAAACTAGTTCATACCTTAAATCAACCAGTTAAGTTAATTTTAATTTTATAACTAGGATTTATATAATATTATTAATTTCAACACTCAATATAAACTAAAGTATAAAAATATCAAATTATTTTTTAAAAATATATAAATTTGATAACAATATATACATTAGGGGTAAAATAGACATTTTATATTTTATTTTATATTGTAAATTATAACCTAACAAGATACAAAGACAAACATTTTATATTGTATATCAATATTAAATAAAATTTTATCTCAATCTCATTTTTCATCTTGTTTTCTTTGTTTTTAGTGTTTTTGTTTTTTTTTATCTCAAGATAATAACTAAATGCTATAATTTATTTAATTTATTTTTTATTTTAAAATATATTATACTCTATCCTAACCAATTACAAAAATCTGAAGGATGTGGCCCAATCTCTTATTACAAAAATCTAAAGGATGCGGCCAAATCTGTTATATAAATATTTTTTTATCATTAATTGTAAAAATAAAATAACATTTTTTCTCTCCACATAGCAAATCAAATGAACTAGTCTTAAAAGGTAAATTAACCGAAGTTATTAAACTCCGTGAAGCAAATCTTGGATTTTTTGAACTTCTTTAGCAATCCTAACGTCATCTGGAATTTGTTCATTTTTTTTTTAACTTCCTAAGTATCTTATTAGTTATTGTATACGTTTATTTTACAACAAAAAAAAGAAAGAAAAGGAGACAAATCTTATGTAAAAATATTTTTATTATTTATTTAGGTTATGAAGTTTATTTTTTTTCCTCTTCATGTTTGTCTATTTCTTCACAATAGACTGAGAAAATAATTAATATGATATCATTAATTACTCTTTGAATATCATAAATTTTTCAGTAAATATCAGTTATATAATATCCTAACATTATTTATCACATTATATTTTTATCTGGATCAAAATCTAATTAATTAACATTTAAGGAGGTGAATTCACTAATCACCTCCTCACATACTAGTATTTATTAAAATAATATTTTTTATTTTATTTTATAATATTTAATTTATTAGTGATTAAATTTAATAATTTATTTTTATTTATTTTTTATGAGGTTGTGCAAGTCTCGTGATTTGGGTTATAAGTTTAGCAAGTTAACTAAGGTTGATTTGGTTTTTCATATTTTTTTAATTGATTTTTTTCTCAACTCTATCATTTAATATTGAGTTAATAATATTGAATTTACCAAGAATTAAGCTATATAATTTATTTTAACATGTTTTTTATGAAGTTACCTCGGTTTTATTATCTGATTCATGACTTTAACAAGTCAATTTGGGTTGAATTGCTTTTTTTTTTAATTGATTTTTTAAATTTTATCATTCAATGTTGAGATGATTACAAATTGAGATTCATAATTTATTTTTGTTTGTTTTTTATGAGGTTATCCCGACTGCATGATCCAGATTGCATATTTGATAGGTTAATCCTAATTGATTTAAATTTGCTTTTTTTTTGTTGTTTTTAAAATTGATATTTTTCCAATTTTATTATTTAATCTTGATCTTATGACTCACATAAAGCACTTGGTGAGTTAATCCTAGTTGACTTAAGTTGTTTTTTTTAGAAAAATAATATTTTTTATAATTTTATCATTCGATATTTTGTTGACCGGGAGTTGTGCTTTGTTTCTTTTTTAAATTTACTTTTTATAGGATTATATTAATCCCATAACATGTGTTACATGTTCGTCATGTTAATCTCGTGTAGAATCAGGTTATTTTTTGGTTAATTTTTTTAATTGATATTATTTTTAATTTCATTATTTAATATTAAATTGATTGAGAATTTAAATTTATAATTTATTTTAATTTTATTTTTACAAGGTTATCATGATCTCATAATTTCAATTATAGATTTGGCAGGTTAGTTTGTGTTGATCCAAACTGATCTATTTTATTGTTATCTCAATATCTTTTTGTAAAAAAATTTATTGTTTTGAATTTTTTTTATAAAATTATATTTTTTTTAATTATTTAAATTATTTTTAAAATCATCAAATTAACTAGGTCATATTCATACCATTTAAATTTTTCTCTTTTAAAAATATGTTAATAATGCTAGATATTTCTTTACGCTTATAGTAAATGATACAGTATCGAATAAATATTTATTCCACGGTAGTGTTAAGTTATTACAAAATACATGTCAGGCACCATTATTATTATTATTATTTTTATTCATAAGACACTATGCAGTGTCTAATTATTAGACGATAAATATCGGGCGCCGTTATTATTCATGATAAATTCAGAGATGTCTAACATGTCGTCGTGGTAAAGAGACTTAAATGTACATGCAGGATAGACATTATTATTTATTTATTTATTTACGTGGGGTGTTCGGGCGAGCTTGCGCGCATCATGACTAATCCCCACAGCCCACTGAATATCCTGCAAACCCAGTAGACATGTAAGACACCATAAAGATAACAAATATACACACTAGGACTCGAACCCAGATGTAGTGAAAGGAGACAAACCCCTTCCACGCTAGACATTATTATTATTATTATTATATAATGCTTTAGTTTTCCATATGTATGTTACGTGTCTGAAATAACTTTGACCAAAATATGTGACCATAGCTTATACTGAATTTAATGCCATGAGTTTGGTGTCACTAAGTTTCGCAATTAAGGGATCTTTTTGACTAAAAATATCAAACAGAGTATACCACCCGTGACCCCTTTTCAGCTTCTTTCGAGGATTCACTGAATTCAATACTTTTTTATGCCCTGTAAATTCCAAACCACTCAAGTATTCTTTTTCACGAGTTTTTTTTTCCTCATTTTCAAATATTAGATTTTTTTATTTTCTTTTTAATGCAAAAATCAATCGTATATTATTACATTTTAAAAAATATATATATCGAGAGTGTTTGTTTTGACATTACAACTTGTTTTTTTATCTAAAAATTATTAATTTAATATTTTTAAATCTTTTTGTATGATTTTGATATATTAATATTAAAAATAAAAAATATTTTTTTAATTTATGCACAAATCATAATAGTTTTCAAAATCTTGAGATGGTTATTTTTTTATATACATATAATGTGATGGTTACTTTTTTAAAAAAGGGTTTAGAATAAATTAGTGTTTGCATTTATTAATACCCTTGAACTTTTGGAGGGGAAACGCATGCTTAAAAAGCAGTTTAAAAGGTTTTTTTTAATTTAATATTTTTTAAAATTAATAGTTTTTAGTATTTTTAAATTATTTTGATGTGCTGCTATAAAAATAAAAAAATTATTTTAATATATTTATAAATAAAAAATATTTTAAAAAATATCCACAACTATATTTCTCTAAAAATATTGATAAATGATGTAAACTTTTGATTTTTTTTATTTTTAATTAAGATAAAAGAATCCATGTACAAATCTTTAATCAAACTTTTAAAGTTGGTTTCTGATTACATAATAACTTTTAGGCAGAGTAAGTTGTCACTGCAAGCTTAATCCACTTTGAAAATATGATTTAATATTTTCTTACATAAAAAAGTATCCGAGAATGTAATCACGTGGAGAAACCATGTCCATCAAAATCATACATGACGTTGCCTGCATCTTCCTTGTCTCTTAAGATTATGTCTATTTTTACTGTAAAAAAATATTTTTAATTTTTTTATATTAAAATTAATTTGATAGGTTGATATTAAAAATAAATTTTAAAATATTAATATAAAATCCTATATTAATACACAGTGAGAATTGTTGTTACAATCTCAGATATTATTTAGAAGATATTTTATGATTGCTTTTTAAAATAGTTTTTATTTAAAAATATATTAAAATAATATATATTTTTTATTTTTAAAAAATTATTTTAAATATTAATACATTAAAATAATTTAAAAATATAATTAAAAATAAAAAAATAAAAAAATATAAGAGAAGCGTGGATGTATAATGTCTCTCGAGGAGACAGACATGTAAAGTTATCTGGAGAGAGGACATCTAGAACATGATCCAACGACGCGCTAAATTCACCCATCCCATCTAATTTTCTCCTGGCTTATGAAATCAAATCCAGCCTGTGGACACTGGGGCTGCACTTCAGTCACTTACCCTTTCACCTAATCCCAAATACAGCTGACTTTGTTGACAAATTGCCACCTCCCTTTTCAAAAAAATAAAAATAAAAAAAGCATTTTAGGCAGCTAGCACGTGATCAGACCAGTAACATTTGTACTTTTCAAGTTCTTTTTGTATAGAAACATATTAAAAAAATTATATACTTTTAGAACTTATTTTCAATATTAATATATTAAAAAAATATAAAAATATAAAAATATTAAATATAAAATTTTTATAAAATATTATTTTTATCGTCTTCCAAACAGAACCTAAAAATTATTATTTTAAAATTTAATTAATTATATAAACTAATCTCGCCACTTGAATTTTTTAAAATCAAGTTAGTTTAAATTTAAAAAAATATAAAGATAAATTTAATATGATGTTATTTAGATAAAAATTTATGTTCACCTCCTAACAAATTAAGTATAAAGAAAATCTATTTCAAAACTATTAATTTTTTTTCTTTAATATTTTTAAATAATATAAATTTTACTTTTTTATAAAACACAAAAATTAACCCATCTTTCTCCTAACCCAAAATTTACTCTAAATCAATATATATTCGAATTTAACCCAATAACCACCGATACGCACCACATAGTAAAGATTCTATGAATCCAGCTTTGCAAAATTCAATTAAGACACGTTTGACATTTCTAACTTGAATCCAGGGCAGATACGGGAGCGCCACTCGTCAAACCACTTTAATTAAACAAAGACCACCCTCAACCATAGTCAACTACCTTTTGTAAAAGGTGTAACTAGATTCCAAATGGAGTGTTTTTGGGGGCCATCTCACCCTTTATTACAGTAACATCGCCCTAGGGGCAGCTGCTTTTCATAGCTTAACAAATGTATGATCCAACCACCAAAACTTAATATTTTAATGCGTAAGAGTATTTTCAGATTAGTTTAGGTGTTACTAATTGAATTTACGTTCTTTTCTAAATGATTTTAATAATATATTTTCGTATTTTAAATACTACTCTGAGAAAAAGAATATATATATATTTTTTTTTGGTTTAAAGCACACATACTTCTAAGATTTAACCATCGAACAAACCCGTTGGAGTTATTAGATGAAACACAGTTGCAAGAGACCCATCATTCTGTCAGATGTTTGGTATAGAAAGGCTTATTTAAGCTACTGGTCTCTCGCACACTCCCTGTTCGTGTTCCCTGTGCTTGAGCCAGGTTACAATTATTGTACCTGGGCTAGGCCGTACCAGGAGCAGCCAAACCATCCACAATTGCTTGTCATCTAAACCCAACCTTTTCTCTCTGGGATTTTTTATTATTGTCCAAACCAAGCTTCATTCATCATGGCTGTTGACCTACACAACAGAGATTCATTATTCTTGCCCTCCCAATATAATCATGCCAAGGAGAACACCATTCTCGTTGTGGACAATAAATCCACTAACCAAAACGGGTCTACGTCCTTGGCTTCATCTGATTTTGGGTCTGCCCTGAGCTCACCAACTGAATCAGAACTTGGTTCAACTGAGTCGGAAAGTGACCAAGACGACGATTACATTGCTGAGTTGACTCGTCAGATGGCTCATCACATGCTCCAAGATGATGATCATGAAAGACATGAAAAGGTATGTGTACTATGTGTACAATACTCATTCATTATGGCGTGTGTGTGTGTATATAAGACATGAAAAGGTATGTGTACTGTGTGTACAATACTCATATATATATATATATATGCATGCACATGTCACACCCTCCTTAATCAGTCTCTGATCGGAGTCTATCGATTGTGGTTTTAGACATGGAGTCTTGCTGGCTGGCCGCAATCAACAGCATGGTCAGAGTCGGGCTCGAGCCAGGAAGAGGAGACCGTGGTGGTGAACAAGTTTGAGAAGTTCAAGATCAAAGAAGAGGAAGGGATTCACAAGTATGCCAATAACGAAGGATGTCTAAGCACTTCGCTTAAAACCCATTCAGTCCCTTCTACTGTCAGGGAACCTGAAATTTCCCCTGCCGATCAGTTTCAGTCTAAGCAAGCTCTTATTGAGAATCAAATAAAGGTCATTCAAGTAACTCTTACTTACTAATACAAAATACAGTGCATACGAAACCTTTAGTTGGTTCTTTGATACGAATTTATTTCTTTTTAGTTTTTGGATAAATCTTTTTTTGCTAATTTTGGTGGGGTGCGTGTGTGTATTTTGCAGTTCTGCATGCTCAAAAAATCAGAGCAGATTATGAAGCAACAAGAGTCTCTATATGGGGCAAAACGGTCCAATTGGCATCAACAAAACGACCCCAGACGACAGGTTAAGCAGTTTCAAAGCAAAGGGAGAGCTCGTGGTGGGCAGTTTACTAGTCATTACGGGCAAAAGGTGTCATGGGCTAATCTACAACAACAACATAGAACCGGATCAGAGATGAGGGCACTTTTCCTTGGTGATTCGTGTCCAAGAAGCGGGTCTGGTGGTGGCACGGGGGTGTTCTTGCCTAGAGGTATCGGCAATACTTCCGGGTCACAAAAGAAACCAGGTAATTAAGCAATGAGCAGTGGAATGTTTTTCTTTGTGATGTTTTTCCACCACCTGGCTAAACTTTGGTCTTTTTTTATTTATTTATTTTTGGGTTCAGTTCCGTGGTTGTTGGAGTAGTTAATCTTAGAGTAGTTTATCGCCCTCCTGTATTCCACAAATACGGTTTGGATTTTATGTTGTTTTGTTTGATTATGATATTATGGAATCTTAACTGATCTTCAACATTGTTGGTGGCCAAATTAAGTTTGATATTCTAATTGGAAACTTCACCTGTCCACTTCTTTTGTCCTTTCATAAATTGCTTTCAGCTAACCACTTGTGAAAGAAATGGAGACCTAGCTGACAAGAACGATCAACTTGCTGTTAAACTTGACCAGCGTGGGTCTGAATGGAATATTGAAAAGTCAGGCTCTAATTAGCTTCAAATCTTATTTTATCGAACAGGTTGTTCAACTGTTCTTATACCAGCGAGAGTAGTTCAGGCGCTGAAGCTCCATTTTGACAAAACGGGGGTTGCATCAAGATCCAATGGTGCCAGTCTCCCTATTCAGCACGGTACCTTGCGACCAAGAATTAATACTCCTTTTCTTTTGACAAACTAATCTTGCATTCATCTAGTGATAGCAGCTCCTTGTTGATCCGTGTGTGCTCTTCTGGTTTTAGATGCTTTGAGTGGTGATGTGAGATATGTCCTGCAATTACCGCAAAAGAAGAGTCAGTCTCCATCGATGCCGGCAGTAAATAGCCATCAAGGAACCGGTTTGCCTCAGGAATGGCCGTACTGACTTCACACAGGCATAATGCCTTGATACTTACTCCTAATGGTGGAGGCACGGGGGTGTTCTTGCCTAGAGATATCGGCAATATTTCTCGTTTTAGCCCAAGAAAGCCGAGTGAATAAAGAGTTGCTAGACAGAATAAAAGAAGAAGAAAAACAAGGACATTGGTCAAATTATTATGTAGTCTTATCCTATACATCATAGGATGGAACTAAACTAATGCGTGTAAATCCTGAATAAAACTTTTGTTTTTCTTTGAAGGGTCGTGATCAGATTCAGATAGAGAAATAGAAAAATAAAATAAGAGTTAGTTATGAAGAAATGATTCAGCCCTGTTCCTCCTCCTCCTGTCTGGCTAAGGTCTGGTATATGCAAATGTGTGATCTGTTAAGTAGTTCCCGTAATGATTCAGCTGTGTAGAGGCCTAGAACTTCAGTGTTTATTTATTTTGTTAATGGAAGCCTCAGCCTGTGGAATTCGAATAGTTGTTGGAGAAGAGATTGAATCTCTTGAGATTTCTTGAAAATAATAAGGGAGCAATAATATTATTATTATTTAAGCTATAACTCATTATCTATATTATTAATTAACAAAATAATCTTAAAGGGATGTTTTATTGTTTCCTTCCCTGTGAGCATCTGTGGATTGCTACAGCACACATGTCTATGAAGAACGGTTTTAATACTTATTATCAGGCACTTTTAGAGAGTATTGAAACGATATTATGATCATGAAACAAATTGCGGGCGGCAAACCATGCACAAGTCGTCCATGCTCAATCTTGTTTATATCAAACTGGCTTCGTCAAAATTTAATTTTTTTCAAATTTAATTTTTTATATTTTTAAACAGTTTACAATATAATAACACCCGAACATCAGCAATCCAGTTTTGTATTAAAGCCTAGTTGCCACGTAAAAGATACCTGTTAAGAATGTTCATAGTTTCAGATCTCCGAGATAGATATGAGGACTAGCTACAAGTTGTTTGAGTTTTCTGTAGAGCTTGATGTGGGATCATGAATTGAGGCCCCATCGGAAATGCCTTCTTCTGGGTACTTGTGAAATATGACAAGGATAGCACATGCTGATAGATCATGCGGTCGTATGCCACTAAGTTTGGTTGGGGCCAATAACTTGGTGATTGTGAATTTGGATGGCCCCAGATGGGAAAGAAATTAATACGATAATTAACATGGTCTACCAATTTGAAGTCTAAACTGGCAACCCAGTTTTTTTTTTAAAAAAAAAAGGAAGAAAGGAAAGGAAGAACACATAATTCTATTTTTTTCCGATCAATTACTTGTTGGAGGAAGATCGAAGGCCTTGTGATACGGCGGCATCTCTGTATCCTTGAAAACTCTGCTCCCGAAGATCAAAAAACCTACAAGATGTCCTGCCACGGCTACAATAAACACACCGCCGTTGAAGGACATGACAGCAAGCATTACCATGTAGGCAAGACCAACCCTGACAGCATGCATCAATGCCTGTATAAGACCAGCTGCGACATTGTTGGTCCCTGGCTTGACTAATCGGCAATGAGAGAGCCACTCGACCAGGACCGCAAGCACAAAAATGAACACCAAGGCTAGCACATACATGCCTGTACTTGTGCCAGGCCAGCCGGAGAAAAGGATCAATGTATCCTTGCCCCAGAAGAATGTCATGTGCATCATCATCTTGTGGTGCATCCCGTCGGTGCCGTTCATGGGTGTTGATGGCGGCGGTGGCGACATGCCAGGCATACGGTGGTCAGGGTCCATTAATTTTCTTTAAGAAAGAAAAATCGACAGGAGGGCGTTGGGAAATGGAGTTTTCTCTTGGGTTAATTTGGCGATTGTGGATCATAGGCTGGATATTAGCGATAAGAGATATTTACAGTACAAAATAAATTTGTACTATGCACTGGTGAGATTTTTACAGGACTACAGAATACCAAAAAAAATTGTTTTCTAAATATGGATCTTGCGCGATATAAGCCCTTTCATTTTTTTGGCAAAATGTGCTGTTAACATAAACTAATTCAGGAGGGGATTCCCCTCCTCGCAAGTCGCAACTATTGCTGTTAATTCAAAAAATACCTTTTTCTTTTTAATATTGAATTTATTTGTAATTTAAGTTATTTCATTATTCGGGCCACATATTTTACTGGTAAACTCAATTCATTAGTGCTTTTTATATATTTATTTAATTTTATCTTTTAATATTTATATTAATTAGAAATTAGTTAAAGTTTTGATGGGTTTACTCAAATTTTTTTAATTAATTTTTTTTATTTCATCATTTAACATTTAATTGATTTAGATTTAAGTTTTATAATTTTTATAATTTTTTTTATTAAGTTATTTTAGTCTCATAATCTAGATTTTACAGGTTAACTTGGGTTGATTTATAATATTTTATTTTTATTTTTATTGATTTTTTTAATTTTATTTTTTAATAATAAATTAATTAAAAATTACACTTCATTGTATTTTTTTAATTTGCTTTGGATCTTATGATTTGGATTGTGAATTTTACGTGTAATCTAGATTGATCAAAGTTAATCTAATATATTATTATCTTAATATTTTTTTTAAAAATATCATCTTAAATTTGTTTTAGTTAAACTATTTTTATGATTATTCATTTTTTTTGAATTTACTAAATTAATCGGATTATATTAAATCAATTTTATTTATTTAAAAAAAACATGTTAATAATAATAATTATTTTTTTAAATTTAACATAAACCATATCATATCACGGTTTATTATGTGTTTAAGAGTGTGGTAGCAGTTATTTTTTGAAATATTTTTTATTAAAAACATATCAAAATAAAAAAAATTTAAAATTATATTTTTAATACGAGTATATTAAAATAATTTAAAAATATTTAAAATATATTAATTTAAAATAAAAATTTATTTTTTAAGAACATTCATGAAAAGTAATGTCAAACACCACGTAACAGTGATGTGCTATTTTATCGAGCTGGCCGCCATTGCCACGGTTGAGGAGGTGCTCTGCCGCCCCTTTTGTATTCTTATACTACTTTTTTTATTATGCTGACGATGCGTCCCCTTTACGGATATAAATTGTGTTTGATAAATTAGTATTATTATATCTTTACCTGGAAAAATAATGAATTTACTAATAAATTGTTTTGTTCTTCGTTAATAACAGGGATTACTTGCTTTAATTCAAAAACAAAAAATATATTTTTTTATATTATTCTGCTAAATAATTCTCTTTTGTATCATCTTTGGTTTTGCTTCAAATCTTAACTAAATATTATTCTTAGAATAAAGATAGAAACAGCAAGTGTGCAATTTAAAGGCATAACTAACAACAAACAGAGCCCAAATACTGTAAAAGAATAAAAAATAAAAAGAGTACATCCATATTTTTCAAAAAATGACGATACTGAAAATATATTTGGCTTGGAGGTACTGTGGTTTATTTGGAAAAAACAATAACTTTTAAGTATAAACTATATCTCTAAAATCTAAATAATTCATTTATTTTACTCGTTGAAAATAAAAGCTACGTTTTATCCAAACGCATACTAAAAATGATAGACTATCGATATATATATATATATATATATTTATTTATTTATTTATATAAATCAATAGTCTATTAATTTACAGGTTGAAAGTGATCTCATCAAGTATAAGTTGAATGAATAAAATGTCCCCTATATATTAGACTATCGATCTGTATTCTTAGAGGACATTATTCAGAGCACTGCTGCCTCCTCCTCCTCCTCCTCCTCCTTTTTATTTTTTTATTTCAAGAGTCCAACCCAGTTGACGAGCTCGTTTTGATCACAAGTTAACAGAAGAAATATATTTATTAAATTGGGTCTTGTCTCTCCCTAAATAACAACAAAAATTGATCTGACAGAACGCCCTTTCTACTCCATGAACCAATAGTGTCCCCATCTCTCACTGCAATGCCTATATATATATATATCTAGAGAGAGAGAGAGAGAGAGAGAGAGGAGGAGGTTTTTAAAAAACACTTATCCATATATATTTTTTTTAAAATATTAAATTGATTTTTTAAATGATATTAAAAATTAATAAATATTATTTTATTATATTTTTAACTAAAAAAATACAATACACAATAATATCAAATTCAATCAATGAAATGAAAAGTCTTCGTCTTTTCTATTTACAGAAAAAAAACATCATATTTTAATTTAGAGGCCAATGAAAATATATTTTGCAAAAGAATATTGACTTTCGAAACAAAGAAATTTCTAAAATTCTGTTCAAGGAGTTTCTATTGAAGAAATGGAAGGTGAGAACTGACGATTTTGTTTTAGATTGAGAATTAATTAACTGTTAAAACCAATTCGACCTGGCCAAAATCTTATATGATTACACACTTTAAACTATCAAATTACTTTCCTTGTTAAATAGCATGACTTAAAATTAACAAAAAAAAAACAACAACAATGACCTTTGTTTAAATTCGATAATTAAGTTTTTAAATAAAATATATTTAAATCTTAATGGTTTTAGTTTATTTAATTATTTGTTAGATAATTAAGGGTTCCGCAACCCTTCCCATAAAAAATAAAATAAAAATTGAAATCAGCATAGCAGAATTACAGCATCCCTTGAAGGGCTCACGAATAGTTGATCAATGGCAATAACTAGGCATTTGCGCCGTCGAGGCGACTGCTCGTTGCTTCTTGAAGAAATTCTCGTCCTCAAATTTAATGCTTTGGACTCACTTGGCATTAATTTCCATCACTAAGACCTTATCGAACCATGCAAATGTGTGGACCATAAAGTTAATGGTTCAATGGGAGAAATTCTACTGTTTATTTTATTTTATTTTATTTTAATTTTATTGTGCCAATCGTTTTCGCAGCATCTCAATAAATTTATACTTCAAAAATCGCACCAATTTTTGCTTGCTTGCTTTGGCTTTCTCCCTGATCGATACGGCTAAAGATTCATGAACTGGTAATAAGGACAACTAGTTCATAACAAATATATATATAATGGAAATTTATTTTTGCACAAATAACAATCCACACACCAAGTACTTGTAACAGAAATTATTCTTCAAGTTTCAAGAGGGTACAAAGGGAAACAAAAACACGCGTAATTAGAGATAACTGCATCGCCAAACCTGAGAACCTGCAGATACCTGATGAGCATAATTCAACAACTCGATGGAGGAAGATCAGAGGTTTTAGCAGGATTTTGGGTTTTCTTAAAAACCCTACTGCCAAAAAACAGGAACCCCAGAGTATGCCCAGCCACAGCAACCAGGAACACGCCGCCATTGAAAGACATGATAGCCAACATGACCATATAGGCTGAACCAACCCGCAAAGCGTGCAGTAGAGTCTGGACTAGACCAGCCGCCACATGGTTCGAGCCGGGCTTGATCAATTGGAAATGGGATAGCCACTCGACAAGAATGGAAAGCACAAAAACAAACAGCAAAGCCACAAAATACATGTGTGGTCTCTTATCAGAGTTTCCAGGCCAGCCAGAGAAGAGAATTTCAGCACTCTTCCCCCAAAAGAAGGTCATGTGCATCATCATCGTCTCGTGGTGTTGCATCGTTCCTGCCATGTTCATGGGCGGCGGTGGAGCCATGCCCCCCATGCCCGGCATATCATGGCCATGTTCCATGATCTCTCTCTCTCTCTCTGAAACCCTCAATATTTCCTTCTGTGAGGGGTGATCGATGAAAATGGAAAGATTTTATAGTGAGTAATCGTTACTCCACGAATCTATTTAACAAAGAAAGCAGATATTAAGATATTAAAAAGACTAAACCTGACCAATAAGAAATTATAAATATAGATTAAAAAATACTTTAACGGAAGAATATGCTACAATTTCTTATATGAGTGTAAGACGGGTAAGTGGTCAATAGAATCTTCTTCCGTTTAGAACGAGCTGAGGCTATTTAATGAAAGAGTAAATTATTTTACTTAGCCCCTATACTCTTACACAATTATAAATTAACACTTATTCTTTTGAAAACTATAATGTAGTTCCTCAATGGTTGTTCATTATTGTGAATTGCGTTATTAAACTATTTATAAGAATTTTTACGGTGTTTATAAAGTAAATAATTAATGATATTTTATTAGTTTTTTCATGTAATGTACTTTAAAAAAATAAATAGATATAAAAAAAATTAGAGACGGAGATATTTTTAGTGAGTCATGAATTTTATTTTATGATCGATCTCTTACTTAAAATTGAGTTTTGAGGGATAATTAAAAAGATGTAACTAGACATACAAATCTTATCTTATGATTTCTTAGAGGGTTTTTTTATGAATTGAGAATTATACTCTATTAACAATTTCAATTATTAGAGAAAAATCAGAATATTTTTATTTGATAAGTTAAAGAGATTGAGATAGTATTTTATATTGTAATAACAATTACTTTTTAAAATATTTTTTATTTTGAAATATATTAAAATAATTTTATTTTTATTTTTAAAAAATTATTTAATATTATCACACCAACATGATAAAAAAATGCTATAAAATTAATATGAAAGAAAATTTTTTATATATAAAAACTTAGAAAGTGGAGACAAACAAACTCTAAATTTAAGGTCGTAAAACATGAAAAAATTATACCAGTGCTAAGGATTGAAGAATAACTTAGTATTAATGAAATAAAGGGTGGCAAAATTCGTGGTAGTACATAATTGGGTGATGGAACTTGCAGTAATTATAGTGCCCGCGTGTGTGGCACTATTTTAAAAATATTTTTAAAAAATTAATATTTTTATTTTAAATTAATATATTTTTAATATTTTTAAATTATTTTAAAAATAATTTTTTAAAAATAAAATAATATTATTATCATATTTTTTTAATAAAAAATATTTTAAAAAATAATTATCACATCACTCCCAAACATATTAATGATATTACATTGGAAGCTTGTTTTGTTCAATTTGATGTCAAAACCATTTTATAAAAACCAACTTTACGTGGGTTTTAGGTTTCCAGGACATATCTAAATTATTAACCCTTGATTAATTTAAAATAATATTGTTTATTATAAAAATTATATAAAATAATAAAATAATATTATTTTAAAATTTTTATTATTTTTATAAAATTAAATAAGTTTTCACTCGAGTTCTAAGTAAGTTTACTAATTTGTGGGCTGATTTCACTAAATTAACTGGACTTAGCTCGATAAATTTTATCCAGTTTAGTATAAAATATATCATATGTCAAGTTATAGATCTTCAGGTCATTGAGTTAAAACACCGAGTCAAGTTGGGTTTACTCAAACCGATCAAAACAGTGTCACGGGGCTAAACCTCATGCTTGGCATATCATGACCATGTTCCCTGCTCTCTCTGTTAAACCCAAAATATTTCCTCCCGTTGAGTGATGATGAGAATGGAAAGATTTTATAGGACTTCAGGAGTATAGTTAACTCCATTGGTTTCGTTGCTTTCGTTCCGTTACAAGTATGGATTCAAGCTGTTAGTAATATTTTCGTGAGTAATTTTTTAAACAACATGTGTAAATTCAAAACATATTAAATTGATACAATGGAAACTTGATTTGAATATAAAAAAGTGTAAGATGATGTTGTTCTATTTTTTTAAAAAAAAAATTCATTCTAATTAATGTTTTTTTAATGTAAAAAATATATATAATCTGCGAGGAACTATTTAATTGTGTAATTAATATTAGTTTAATATGTCAATTTTAAAATTTCATAATTCAATCCTTTATCTAATCTGAGTTTTAAATAAAAATATACAGGAGTTGTAATGAAGTAATTTAATTGATTGGACAAGTATAAAGATGACTTAGACGAATTACTAAATATGTAAGTCAATTAAAAAAATTAAAAATATTTTTTTTTTAATATTAAGATAACCATATATTCAAACATTCATTATTAATCCAGATTAGCCATCAAATTTGATACTCGAGTCCGGAATACAACCACAATACACTAACTTGGACCAATTGTCTCATTCTTTTTCTATTACCTTTTTCTTTCCTTAATTAGTCCTGGGTGAGAAGCTATTCAAGACTAAATCGAATGGTTGTTGGAGAATCGGTACAAAATTAAAAGAACGAGCCTAGGATCGAGTTAGATGAATTTTGAGATTCAATTGAAGAGATATTATAAAATTAGGGGTTAATATGAATAAAGAAAGCACAAAAGTGTCCATTGCATGTAATGCACGCGCCAACATGTTAAAGAAGCCACCATACTATAAAGGAAGGTACACCTTTCTTTGAGCTTCAAAAGTGTTATTTCGTGGTGTTGCTGAAACTATATCAATTAGGGTTCATCCTAGGATGACATATGATGTTTATGAAGGTTTTCAATGTGAATTTGATGATCATTTCTTCTTCTTTTTTTAAGGCAAAAAAGTACGATAAAAACTATAAAATACTAATAAATATAATGACATAATAAAATTTGCCAATATATTTCATATAATATTAAAATTATTTATTTTTTTTAGCAGTGTTTATTGTGTTAAATATAAAGTGCATCACCAACAAATTAAATTCATCGATATATTCTAGAAAGCTTTGAAATTATTAACTTCTTAATTGCATGATTCATGTTATCAATTATATACATGATTATCAATGTATTAGATTTGTTGCTATTTTTTCTAAGAGCTCTAGAATTGTTCATATCTCAATTATATTGTTAATTATTGTTTTTTATAGATATCATCTCCAACAAACTAGAAAGTCATTAATGATATTTAAAGGATTTTTTGAAATTTTTTGATTAAATTAAAAATTTAAATTAAATATTATAGACAGAATCTCCGATAAATTGAAAAGTCATTCGTGATAATTAAAGGAGTTTTAAAATTTTTTAATTAAAAAAAAATTAATTAAATATTACGAACATAATTTATGATGGACTAAAAAGTCATTTGATATATTTAGAGAATTTTTGAAATTTTTTGATTAAATTAAAAATTTAAATTAAATATTATAGATAGAATTACTAAAAAATAATTAAAAATATTAATATTTAATTATTTGTTAGTAAAACTATTTATAAAAAAAGCTCAATTAAAAGACCGGGAATGCTAATTTCACACTAAAGGCACCTCTTCCTCTTAGTCATCCCTTTTCATCATCTTTCTTTTTTCTCTTTTTTTTTTTTGTAAAATTCACGAACACTCTTTTATTGCTTTCTTTTCTCTTCTCAACTTCTTTTTTTCTCTTCTTCCCCGTGCTTAGATATATCTTTTCCTTTCCTTTTCTTTCTCTTAAATTTTTTTATTAATTGATATATTTTATGAATTTATTTTTTTTCTTTTCTCAGCTTCACTCATAATAAGATTTTTTTTTGTTGCCTTTTGTAGTATATTTTTTTTTTAATTTTTATATTCTTAATAATTATATGAATGTAATTGTAGGAATTGTTTTGATATGAAAACAATTTTGTTGGATTTTAGATGGATTTTGTTTTTCAATTTTGTTGTTCAATTTCAATTAAATGTATAAGATTGATTTTAATTATTATTAGTTAATTTTTTTGTTCAATTTTAATTAAATGAATTTATTTGTTTCTAATTTGTTTGAGTTGATTTTTTTTCCCAAACAACAAGGTTTTCGACTATTAGTGGATGTTGATTTATATTAATTATTTTCTACTTCCATTTAAAAAATATATTTTAAAATAATTATTTTTGGTTTTATAAACGGAATAAGTTTGTTGATATATTTTAAAAAGTCAAAAAATAATTACCATAAATATAATTGTTACTATTTAATCTCTAATAAAATTATATATAGTATTTATGTCGGTGACATGAAAACTTTTTTAAGGAAATTACTAACACAAATTACTGTTTTTGTAATGGCGTGTTTCCATCCATTAGCCCGACAATAAAATACATATCTACGGACTATAAGTGTAAATACATTAGCATGTGATTGAACCTCGATGATTCGGTCCCCTCACGTGCAAAGACAACTGGGACACAGACCCTTAGGAGTCCCATGCGAGTCCAGCAACAGTACAGACTTCTAAGATCAACCATGTTAGAGATTTTTCTTTCCAGGGCCTAGCTGGAGCAACGTCCTTTCTTCAGTTCTTGTGGGTGGTTAATTAGGCCTGGTTTGGTTCGAGGTTCAGATTTGACTAAGCTATTGCCGATGAATTCTGTAGCTAGAGCTGGAAATAGAGTCTGCGCTGTGAAATGGGCTCTCCAGAAGGAAGTATATATTAGGACATGTTGCAGTGCGCGAGGATTTGGGGCCGACTGTGGATGGAATTCAACACTGGAGCGTGTGTGTGAAGGAATTCTAATGCCACGCGGGCCATTTTTTGGAGACCAGCGTTTGAATATGAAGCCTGTTTGTCGTCTATGGAAGGTAGACCTTGAATTAGACAACGAATTTGAGAGAGGGAAAATACACGAAGCTGTAAGAAAATTAATGGGGATAAAGACGGGGAGAAGGTGAGACAAAGAGCAGTAGTAAAATTTAAGGAGAAGGCGAAGCCTTGTTTGGTGGAGGATGGCTCTTACTATTAGAGCATTTCCAGTCCAAAATATTATTTTAAGAAGCTAAATTGATAAAATAGTATTTTGAATAGTATAACTTATCTTATCATATCTATTTCAATAAAAAAAAACTATTTAAAAAGTCATTTATATTAGAATAAAAAAAATAAATATTTTATTATTTTTTAATATTGTTTAATGTTATTTTTTTCCACATATCTATATTTAATTGGTCTATTTTTTTAATGGTCCCACTTGGTTGGTTTTAACTCTTTAAAGAGATATATAAAAATAACATTTGTAAGAGAAAAAAGACATTTTAGTATTTTATTTGGCATTTCTCTTTGAATCTGTAAAATAAATAAAAAAAAACTAAAATATTAATTTTTTATTTTTTACTATCTATTTGGCTTCTCCGTTAGAGATGCTATTAATCACCAGCAATTTAATGGAACATATCTTATAATGCTGACAACTAGAAGAGGGGATCACTCTTCGTATATGTCAAAAGCTATTTTATTGGGATTATTTATTTTTGAGTTTTAAAAATCTTTTTAATTTTTTTTTTATTTTAAATTAATATTTTTTAAATATTTTTAGTTATTTTGATGTTATGATTTCAGAAATTATTTTTAAAATTTTTTAAAAATATTTTAAAAAACAACCAAAAATATATTTCTAAGCTAACCCCGTAATTCTTCATATTCGTATGGTCGTACAGAAAGCTTAGAGTAAAGAAACGTGTCCCTTTCGAGTTTTGGCCGCCCTGCTCTGTGATTGTGTAAGTTTTGGTGGTCCACCTCACAGAGACTCTGCGTGTTGAAATGGAGTATTTAATTTTCCGTAATGATATAATTATGGGTTTAGTGGGTGTTTATGCTTTGGTTAATTATGGGAGCTATAGCAGCCGGCCCTGTCAAAAAATAAAGAAGTTATTTTCCCGTCAGGCAACCACATTTTGCAGGCGGAATGCTCACGGGCTGCCCCTAGTTTTACTAACAAACAATTTTCAACTCAATGTCAGAGTGAGTCAGATTCCACCTTCTTGATGCGGTGACCTCACCCTATCGAGCAAATCTAGACACTGCAAACCATGCGGTGTTCAAGTAATAAAGAATTGGAATTAAAGAGTTTGTTTCCTCTATAATTTCAAGTTTGAGTTTTCGGTTGTTTATATAATAGTCATTGGAGACTTACATGGTCGTTAACTTGAGAGCCCATAGTCATTGGAGACTTACATGGTTGTTAACTTGAGAGCCCATGAGATTAATCGTGATGCATGCAAACTGACCCGGACACTCAAAAAAGGTGTAGGCACTGCAAGCAAGGGTAGTTTAATTAGCTAAATTTTGAGTTGTTTAATACCCATAAATTTAAAATTTTTCAACGCCATTGAAAGTTTACAATGTTATTATATTTAGGGTTTATATAATTACATGTAAGCTAATTTAGATAATTGATATTGATAATAATAATAAAAAAAATGTAAACTCTGCTAAAATGCTTATGCTTTTTCAGTCAGTTTTTCAACTAAAAATGAGTTTGTTTTTGAAGTAGGTATATTTGTGATTTAAAAAAATAAATTTTAAAATAATATAATTAGTTATAGTTAGTTGAATTTAAATATATATTAAAAAAATAAATTTTTTAAAAATATAATTAATTATAATTAATTAAATTAAATATATGTTTGATAAAAATTATAATTAAAATTTATATATAACAAAAAATATGTAATAAATGTTTGGTGGAAGTGTGATTGTGGTTGTTTTTTAAAATATTTTTTACTTAAAAATATATCAAAATAATATTTTTTTATTTTTTAAAAATTATTTTTTATATCAGCGCATGAAAATGATCTAAAACCACAAAAAATATATCAATTTAAAACAAAAAATATTTTTTTTTTATTTTTTTAAATACTTTTGAAATGTAATAATAAATAGAATTTTACAAAATTTAGTTAAAAATATATAAAAACTAAAAACTGTGTTTTAAATTTAATTTTTTAAGAGATTCTGAGTATAATGCAATTTTTTATTTGTTATCAAGTATATTTTTGCGTTTGTTTTACTGCAGATATAAAAAACCGGTCAAAAACAAACGAAGACTTGGCAGCAGGTTACAGCGCGTTCGATGATTATTTTAATATAAAAACATATACTGAATAAACTATTATTCCTTCTTTCTTTTGTCGGAGATTTTGAGCTTTGTCTTGTTAAAGGTTCTAGTTCTTGAGTCTTTGATTTTGAGTCCCTTTTACCTCCTCTGTATTGGCTTCACTTTCAGTTCAATTGTCTCTCCGTTACCACTGCAACAAAAAGCTTTGATGGCAAGACCCTTTTTTCTCCTTTCCTAGCATGTTTGTAAAAATACAATAACTTTCTCCTCTTTCACTGTTTGTTTGGTTAGAAAGCTGTGAAGAAGATAATAACAGGCTAAGATGTGAAAAAAGTTTGTTTTTTAAGTCTTGAAATTCTATGATTATGTGTTTTCTTGCCAAATTCAGTCAAGTTTCAAAACTCTGTTCGATTGGCACAACAGAGTTTTGGGCATTTGTTTGTTTGGATCTTTAATCTTTATTGATTTGATTGCAGAGAGCAGAAGTCCAAACCAATCTTTGTCATCCAAATTTTCGACCATCATTGAAGAGAGAGAAATAGAACACCAGATCTTTATTTGGAATGATCAAATCTGTCCTCACATTGCCATGCTAATGCTTCCTGAAATCTAACCAGGGCGGAGGTTAATAGTTGTGAGCAGCCATTCCCAGTAATTTCAACATAAAGCTTGTACAGAGGAACCTTTCTATTGATTTCAACATGGCTGAGGAAGGGCATGAACAGCGTCGTAGATTGGTGTTAGTAGCAGCTCCATTCCAAGGCCACATCAATCCATTGCTTCAGCTGAGTGCTGTCCTTCATTCTAAAGGATTTTCCATCACCATTGTTCACACCCGATTCAATTCTCCTGACCCTTCCAACTATCCTGATTTTAACTTCCTGTTCATTCAGGATGGCTTATCTGACCATGACATCGCTTCTCTTGACCTAACTGCCTTTGTTTTGGTTCTCAACGACAAATGCCAATTACCTTTCCAAGAATGCCTGGCCAAGCTAGTGAAGGAACAGGAGACACGTGATGATCAAATTGCCTGTGTCATTTATGATGAACTTTCATACTTCTCTGAAGCCACGGCTCATAATCTCAAGCTTCCAAGCCTTATATTTCGCACTAGCAATGCTAACACTTTTCTCGCTCGCAGTGTTCTTACCGAAATGTATTTGCTGGGTCGCATCCCCTTGGCAGGTTTGTGGTTTTGGCTATGTTTATGAAATCATGCAACTATGCAAGGCATTTTCCCTTAAGTCGTATACTGATTTTGCCTGCTAAGGTTTTTACTCGTGTCTCAAGTTTTTTTTTTTTTTGTCTGTTATTTATGAGGAGACATTTGTATCAAAGTCTTGTGGATCTCCATGAACATCCATTTGCTGATGTAGAATGGATAAAACTGAAACGAACCTGAGTTTCTCCTTACCTTCACGTGCTTCTATTTTTAGAAGGTGCAGATCCCCCGTCTTGCCTCCTAGTCTGCTTCTTGTGGAGGCGCAGGGGATAGTATCCATATTGGTTGCTTTGGAATTTATTTACTTCTGGATTTCATCTATATTATGAGACCATATTATAATATTTTTACATTAATTTTTACAAGATCTTTCCTCTAATGTACAGATCCTTTGTCCCAGAAAGCAGTGCTGGAGCATCCTCCCCTCAGACAGCGAGATTTGCCCATCTCCAGTTTTGGACCAGTGAAAAATTTCTTTAAATTAATAGGTAATGCACGAGATGTAAGAAGGTCTTCAGCAATCGTTTACAATACAATGGACTGCCTTGAAGGGTCATCGTTAGCAAAGCTTCAACAACACTGCCATGTTCCAATCTTTGCAATAGGACCGATTCACAAGATTGTTCCTGCACCATCCTGTAGCTTACTTGAAGAGGACACTAACTGCATGTCATGGCTTGACAGGCAAGCTCCGAGCTCGGTCATGTATGTAAGTATAGGAAGTTTAGCTTCCATGAATGAGAAAGACATACTAGAAATGGCTTGGGGTTTGGCAAATAGCAAACAACCCTTCTTGTGGGTGGTTCGACCTGGCTCAGTACATGGTTCAGAACGGGCTGAGTCATTGCCTGAGGGATTCAGAGAAATTGCTGGAGAGAAGGGTCGAGTTGTGAAATGGGCACCGCAAAAAGAAGTTTTGGCACATAATGCAGTAGGAGGGTTTTGGAGCCACTGTGGTTGGAACTCATTGCTTGAAAGTATATCTGAAGGGGTTCCGATGATATGCAGACCAAGCTTTGGGGATCAGAAGGTTACAGCTAGGTATGTAAGTCAAGTATGGAGAGTTGGTCTGCATTTGGAGGATGAATTGGAGAGGGGAGAAATAGAAGGTGTTATTACAAGGCTGATGGTTGATAAAGAGGGGGATGAGATGAGGCAGAGGGCAATGGACTTGAAGGAGAAAGCAGAACTTTGCATCAGAACTGGTGGTTCTTCCTATAATTCCTTGAACAAGTTGGTGGAATTAATCAAATCGTTTTAACTGTACAAACGATTTGTTTATCTAATTAATCTCACAGCTGATAGCCTAAGAGTACTCTGTTTATTTGTTGGCGTGGTTGCTTCCTGAAGCAACCACAACAAAATAATTATTTGATAAATATAAAAATATAATTTATTTTTAATGGATTTATTATATATTGCCTTTAAAATACAAGAAAAATTAAAAAGCTCTATATTTTTGTAAATTTAAATGAATAGTACGAGTAAATTATATATTGCCTTTAAAATACAAGAAAAATTAAAAAGCTCTATATTTTTGTTAATTTAAATGAATAGTACGAGTAAATTTTAAGTTTATTGTGACTTTAAACTTTAATGAACAGTTTCTTTAAAAAAAATCAGTTCAATTAAATTTAATTTACCTGAATGAATAATAATTTTTTTTTGTTTTAAAAAAATTAGTTTAAAATAAATTAAATTTACTTGTATTGTAATTTTAATTTTATTTATAATAATATTTTATCTAATTTTATTATATACTTAAAAAATTATAGTTTTTATCGGATGAATTTTATATGTAATAGAATTGTAAATAATTTAATGAAATAATAATAAAATTTTTATATAAAATATTATTTATTTTATGGTGTAATAATAATAGCTAAATCTATAATATTTAAATTTAAAATTATTAATATATATATATATGATTTATTTTATAATCTTAATTTATAAGATATTTTTAACCAAATACATTAAATTATTTTTTATTTAATCTTAATTTAAATCATATTTTTAACAAAATATATATAAATATTAAACCAACCTCCACTAAAACTATTTTTCATAAAATAATTTTTTTAAATCACAATTAAAACAACTATTCCAATATTAGACAAACTGTAATAATAACCAACCTAGCCATATCTTCTTGATTGATAAAAAGTTGTGGGAACTACTGATAGCAGTTTATGAGATTTGATGGAGGTTTTTTTATTCTTTTTTTTGGAGATTGTTTGTGGGTTCTAAAGCTTCTTCCTTTGATTAATAAACTAAGCAACATTAGAAATTTTAATACATTGAAACAAAAAAAATAAATTAATTGACATTAATATCCCATATCCATATAATATTATATTAGTATCATTAGCATGTATTAGTTTTTCACGCACGCTGTCACATTCAAAATCTATTTTTATTAATTTTGCAATAAAATATTTTTTTTAAGTCAATTTTTCTTTTTATTCATGTGTTTTGAAAAACAAGTTACAATAAAAAAAATCATTCTTAATGATTTTTAACCTATTATATAAAAAAATTAAAACATAATTAATTTGATAGAATATTTTAAAAAATTACAATGAAAAATAATAAAATAAATATTTTATTTTCATTGAATAAAATTTTTATGACCATAAAAAAATATAATTGTATTTAAAATTATGACATGTATATTATTTTTTAAATATAATTTTAATAATTTTATTTAAAGAAAATTTTATTCACAAAGGAAAAACAAAACAATTAATAATAATAAAAAAAAGATGAGGGACCTTTAACAAAACAGCCCAGGCTCTGCTATACCTGGAAAGCGTTTTTTTCCCTCCTAAAACCCCGCTCTTCTATCAGGATAACTGGCTCGTGTCAGTTGTGATAAACCCTAAACCGTATTTTTTTCTCCGAACTCTCTATCTTCAGAAATTTTCCGAGAAAACGAAAGAAAAATAGTGCGAGTGGTAAGAAAATCTGTTGCGTTTCTGATTCGAATGAATTTCTCAATTAAGTTTCAAATTGATAGTTTGTTCTTCATCTGCTGTTGATTTTGTAATTCTTTTTTCTTTTCATTCGGTAAAGGTACACAATGAGGTCTTGTGGCTCTTGTCGACAAAAGGTTCAAGCATATTATGACGAAAATGGCATCGTGTAAGTCCTTTATTTGTCATTACATTCAGATTTTTGTTGTTTTATTTATGATTGTTTTCATGACATGATTCTTATATTATTAATTTTCTGTTATAAATGTTTGGTGTTTTGAAGGTCATGTAGTCGCTGTGGGAAAGTTCTGGAGTTCAGTTATCTTTCATCTGAAGCCTCTTTTGTAAAAAGTAGGTCGGGGGAGGTCTGTTTTTTTTCTTCTTCTTTCTTTTCTTTGATGTACTATTTGCTTTTCTACTCAATGTTAATGGTGTGGCTAATTAATGATCCTAGTGTTCTTCTCTTTATGTTCATGTGGTTCCATTTACTTGTAGAGTCATGTAGCAGGTTCGTTTGTTAGGTCTGTTGAAAGCGAAAACGCTTCACGGGAGAGGTTGTATGAAAGAGGTATGCTTTGTTTGTTGTCCTTCTTAATGTTGTAGTAGATTTCATTTCCTGACACATGTTTCTGGTGGTTGTACTTGTTAAATATTTCTAAGTCGACAGAAAAACTACGAAAGAAAGTGGTTCCTTGTCAAAAGATGAAACTTGTTGTCTTGAATAACGGGGTTTTTTATTTATCAAATTTTGAAAGGGTCCTGATTTCCAATTTGAGTTCTCTCCAAGGTTAATAAAAGTGGTAATGAAGATATCGTAAAGAGATGTAGAGTTCTATCTTAAAGTAAGAAAAAGAAACGAAATCTCAACCAAAGTAGCTATTTTTAAGTTTTTAGATACGAACAATAATCCTTGTTTTTGCTGCAATAGCAGTCTTCTTCTATAAAGTGTGAAGCCTCAGCAAGAAGTAATTTTAACTCTTAAATTTAATTTAATATTAACTGTCAAAAAGATCACAATAAACTAACCATTGAAAGAGATAAGACAGGATAAACCTTGATTGGGAAAGACCACCTAAGTAGCCTGCCCTATTTGTTTTGTAACCTGGCTTTCCTCCTTTACAAGGTAAGATGCCACGATCACTGTTCATGACTAGAATGATTGTTCAACGTCCAAAGATTTATGTATTTTCATTCCATTAAGAACATCTACCTGTGGAATTGCATGGACATCATGAACTTATGCGTGGTGTTTTTGGTAGTGGTTAATTTCCTTTTATCCTGCAGCACGTGATGGCATGCTAAACATAAAAAATGGCTTAGGCATGGGTGAAAATCTTGGCATAGTTAACCAAGCTATGGTGTATTACAGAGTATGTTTCCTTGCACCTAAGCTTCAACATCACAGGCATGTTTTGATCAATTTATCGAATTCTCTTAATCTGTTATCTGTAGATAGCAGTTGAACGGAATTTCACCAGGGGCCGTAGGACAGATCAAGTACAGGCTGCTTGTCTTTACATTGCATGTCGGTAAGGAATGCATCTCTCCAACTCCTTTGTGCCTTTTCAGTATCCCATCTTTTTGAGGAAACATGCTATGCTTGTGTTTTTATGCTTTCATGAACGAGTGAGGCTTCTTAACCTACTAAAAACACCCTTGTTTATTCTATGGAGAATTCTTACCAGGCGTAGTTTTTAACTCTTCACAAACATATTAATTTGAAGAAGGACCTGGACAAACAGTTTTATATATTCCATAATAGAATGCCAACAACTAAATATGGAATTGGAGTACTTTTTTTGTTTCATTTGTTTTGTTATTTCCATTACTGTTGCTGTGGTTAAGATTCCCTTTCTTCTCTTCTTCTTCTTCTTCTTTATTTTGTTCTAACAAAATGGTAATTATTTATTCTGTTTTTCTGGGGGGTGTGGTGGAAGCTTCATACAAGATTGTGTGTTGCGATTCTTTGCTTGAATGCCCTCTATACACATCTTTTGTCATGTTTATGCAGTGGTAAAAACTAACTCCATTTCCAACATTCACTAAAGGACTTATCTTAGTATTTCATTATATAGCTTCTCAAAAAAAGGGGGCTAGAGCAGGGTCTCTTTTTTCCGCTCTTCTTTTAATTTCCTGATCAACTATTTTAGGAGAAAGATAACTTCCATAGTTGTCTTCCTCACATAAACCAAATTAGTTTTCAAGAATCATTGTCTCACCACTTAAGTTTGTGGTCAAGCACTCTTTTCTAAATCTTCATAGTGTGACTCATAAGTCTCCAACTACATGGCTAGCAGATAAAATGTTTTTACCCCAAGGTGTTAATGATACCCTGGAAATGATAGTGAAAGTTGCAATTGATTTGTCGTAAAGAAATACACTGAGACCATTTTCCAAATGTGACTTGCCAGTTATTGAGTTGTAGCATCTAGTGTGGGAAAGTTGTTTATTTTTCCTTCGAGTTGATTCCTGAATTTGTTTTATGTGCAATCATACTAGAATTTAGCAATGTTGACATTTTCTGATATTACTTTTGGACTTTCTTTTTCAGGGAAAACAGAAAACCATATCTTCTTATTGATTTTTCTATTTACTTGCAGATAAATATGTGAGGAGCCTTGTCATTTCACAGCCAAATTTAGCTTGTTGCCATCATGATTATCCCTTGCTTTTGTGTCAATAACATAATTTTCTTTTGAAATTGTTTACAGTTATGTACTAGGTGCTGTATTTTTGCAGCTCTGCAAAGTTTTAAATCTTACCGAGCATGCCATTTGTCAGAAACTTCATGATCCTTCCATTTTCATACACAAATATACAGCTAGTAAGTTTCTATAATCTCTTGAATGCTGATTAGTGATTTTATTTCAGTAATTAAATTAGAGGGCATTGGATATGTTCTCTTGCCAATTGGTTGAAATTTTGAAATACAAGGTTCGAAAATCTATCAAGCAATACAAATACTCCACCCCCCTCTATCCTAAAGCCTTCTATTTATTTAAGCAACACATGATGTTAATTTGATATGAGTGTACGATAATACCCCGTTCAACTTTCTGTTCTCCCCCCTCCCCCGGAAAAGAACTCCATCTCTATCTATTGTTTAAACTTTTCCTTTTCCAATTCTATCTTGAGCTTAAGGGGCACATTCAGATCTTGTGTTGGTTTTCCTAGTGTTCTTTGGTTTCTCTTTCCTGAATCCAAAGAGGAAGAGTATTGGTAATGGCTTGATTGGCTTCTTGAACTGTATTCTTAGAAGCTTAGAGAGTATCGGGATACCCCTCTCTATTTCTTTTATACCAGAGTCTTTAAATTATTTCATTTGGAACCGAATGTATATGATATGTGTTTTCAAGTGGGAGATTGTAATAACCATTATTTGTGTTTTAGGTTTATCAGGAGGAAAAAACAAGGAAATTTCTGATGATGCACTGACCATTATAGCAAGTATGAATTACCATTGGATACAGGTGTGAAATTCTTTTTTGATATTATAGGAAAGATGAACATTGTTTCAGTCTTTTTATCGGATACTTTTTGAGGTATCCAGAGTCTTATAATGTTCTGTTTGATTTGATATTACTCACAGACAGGGAGAACGCCCAGTGCATTGTGGGGTGCAGCATTATATATATCTGCACTTTCACATGGCCTCAACTGCTCCAAATCTGACATCGTAAGTCATGCTTGGAATTTCTGTTGATGTGCAGTGATTAAGTTGACAATTGACCAAATATTAAATGGATTGAAAAGTCATCTTAATTGTATTAAAGTCATTTAATTGATGCAGAACTTTTCTGTCTTTCTACTTGAGTGCTGCACCTAAGTATTCATTGTTTATTGAGGTATGTTTTTCCTTGTATGAGCAGCTGTAGTTCCTATTCAAAGAGATGAAAAGAAAAGAAAAGAACTGGAGAAGTTGTTAGTTGCAGAGGCTGGTAATTTCAAATAATGATTTAGTTATGATCTTGATTAAAGTGGACTTACTAGTGTCAGCCTATAAGTATATGTTAAGGCCTGGCTATGATGCCTCACTGTCTTGAAGGCATCTACAAGCACTTTAGTATGCTGACACCTTGCGGTGGCATAACCTAGTCACTATGCAACTTAGGGTTCATGTGATATTGGTTGATTGGATTCATCAGTACATTGCTGGTGAATCCATATCATTGGAATTGCAAGGAAAGATGTGAATTGCATTGAAAGTCATAAGACTTGGAATGATTGTTTAATTTCTTCACAGAATCAATTTTTTAATTTATTCTTGATAGTTTGAAGCACCAAGTTGATATTTGGCCGTGTGAGAACCAATATGTGCATGTTTGCAAGTTTGAAACCGATGAGAGAAATTGACCAGGGAGAGTGTTAAGGAGGGTGGAAGGTGAAGAAAGGGCTTCTTTGATGGGTGATTATGAGGTGTGGGAAGAACTTCCGGGGAAAACAAAGTCTAGGTTGCTTGAGTTTGATTATCCATGAAGCTTCTGTCAGGCTTGTCTCAATTGATAGTTATGTTACTGGCTACTTTATTCTTTCTAGAATTGTAACTTATGTATAATTTCTTGAACCAATATATTTCAAAGCAATTGCTACATTAATTTTTGTTTCTTGTTTCAAGTATACTTTCATCTCGTATTTTATGAATTTTATTCGCCTATGAGCCTGCTTTTTTTTATTGACAGACAGCCTCAGCCTCCTTGAAGTCTTTTAGGATTGGCATTTGGTCCATGCTGTGGTTATTTGATACTTGCCTTTAATCTTATGCAGTTAAGGTTGGTGCATGTTTGCGGGAAAACACTGTCAAAGAGATTGGTTGAATTTGAGAATACAGAGTCTGGGAGCTTAACGGTATATTTCTGAAAGTGTTTTCTGACTTTTTAGGCTACAGTTGTTCAGAACATTGAAAAATAATGCATTATGTCTCGAATTAGCATATCTATGACGTAATATTATTCTAACTGTGTAGTGAGACGCCTTTCATGATCAGTATTGAGAAAACAACATGAAGAAACATATAAACCACCATA
Organism: Populus euphratica; assembly: GCF_000495115.2. Lineage (NCBI taxonomy): Eukaryota > Viridiplantae > Streptophyta > Magnoliopsida > Malpighiales > Salicaceae > Populus > Populus euphratica. The sequence continues at coordinate 1,085,582 of NW_011499890.1, read as the reverse complement.
TCTCCACTCTCCAGTCCCCCTTCCTACATACGATTCAGTAAATCATTTCATGCTTAGATTGATGTTTTTTTATATAAGGTTATCTTGGCACATGGTTGACTTATGAGGAGCTCATTAGAGCTCTCTTCTATGACATATTGGTGGACATACTATTGATACCCTGAAATTCCTTGATACCCTACATGGTATTTCATAGCAAACAAAAATTTACCTGTCCGAATTACCAGTTTGTTTTACTCTTTGGCAGACAAGCTGCCTCTTCTGAAAGGCGACTTATACTTTGTCCCTCTGAACATGCTAATTTTCATTTTTTTCACATCTGATTGGAAAGTTGTGTTTTGCTGTACCAGGTTGCATTCTTTTTATACCTTTCACTTAGATTTATGTAGTGATTGACAAATTACAGTTTACTACATGGTAGGTTATTCTTATTTTGTAATATCATCTCCAAATAAGGCAGGTGCTTTAAGGGAAATCTCCTTAGGTGATAATCAGCGGGATTAGGGCTGCTCTTTTATGATATTCCCCTTTGCTTTTGTATTTTGGAGGACAGCTTATTCTCCAGTATGCCTTTGTAATTTTTTCAGTGAACATATTTTTCTCTTATCTAAAATATCTTAAAAAAAAGTAAAAATAAAAGGGAAACTTGATGTAAAGGATGCTGCACTTAGCATAGATGTGGCCATTTGATGCCTCAGAAAGAAAAAGGAGCATGAAAATGATGAGGGTTTGCTAGCTTAGTTGGTAAAACCACGCTTGGCTCCAAGATAGCAGCCCAAGAGGTGGAAACTGGATAAAAAAATTTAAGAAAAAAATAACAAAACAAGAGGATATGAAGACAGCTACCCCAAGCCCTATCTAACTATTTACAGAATCCGCTGAACAAAACTACCCAAAAGCTAAAATAACTGAGGCCGAATACTACAAGTGAGTCTGTAATACATGTGCCTGATAATCATAAGCGAATGTTCTAAGCAGAAACATGAATAGGTAATTCAATATGTATAAATATGAACCTTTACCACAATCATTAACTAGATGGAGATTCGAAGCATATAAAACAGACTGCAGAATAGTAAGGGTTTGAAGTTAAAAAAGAAAAAAAAGATCTTGTAGTGGATCGGTCATATCCATCTCTATTGCCACTCCTAGAGCTTCCCTTCAGTATTTCTTACTGCCTTTTCTTCTACTCAAACAACTTCCTTAGAATGACTAGTTGAACTAATACTAGCTTACCGGTTGTATTTTTTTTTAGCAGTATCAAATCTATTTATTAATTCAGTTCAAACTTGCCAGCAGGGTCTGCTTATATGCGCTTGCCCCCCTCAAGGGTATCCTAAAATCTATAAATTTCTGTCAGAGATGCTAAAAGATTGACAAATGTAAATCTAAAAAAAACATTGATTATAGTTGAAAATTACTGTAAAGAGAAAGATTTGCAAGTTATATTTCTGATCCGCTTGATTTAGGGTATAAGATGAAAAGTTATTTGTTCTTTCTAATTTTGATAAAACAAAAGAAGTCAAATCATTATTTGTCATCTAAGCTGTTTGTATTGTTGATTTTTTCTTTATGTTATTTTCTCTACAAAATTATGTTGTATGAAAATTTTGTTCTTTATCTTCCTATACTATTAGATTGAGGAACTGAATGCAAAGGTAGAGGAACTGAAAGAAAGTTCATTGCCACGAAGAAATTTTGGGGAGCCATCTAGTTCAAAAGAGTTGCTTTGTCAACATAAGGGTACAAATAAACCTCCTTTTGGATTTGGACTTTGTAAAGATTGCTATGCAATTGTGAGTGTTGCTCCCTTTTATGAAAATTAACTAGTTTTTTCCCTAAAAAAAGATGTTACAATTCACATTCCTACTTTTATCCAGGTTATAGGATTTGATGGAGGAACAGATCCTCCTGCTTTCCAAAATGCTGAGAGTCAAAGAATGAAAAAATCATCTATTAGACATAACGTGAGTGACTCAAATTTGGTTAGTATGTCTTCCTTAAAGCTAGAGTACTCTTAAACTAATGAACTTAACCATTTGCTTTCTCTATTGGCTTTGTTGCTGTTGAAATATTCATGTTTAATCATTTCTGATGTGCAAATTGTTTGGTTAGTAGGTCAAGATGGAAAATGCTAGCTAAAAATTTGCCTTTTTTGTTTGACATGATAAAAATGCTTGTTAGTTGACAATATCCCTGTCTGGGCTGCAATTTTCTGGTTTTTCTGGGTCAATAAGCCCTGTACAATTACTCTAGTTTGTGGCTAATAAGTTGCTAACTACAAGATTCTTCTTTCAAACACTCTTTAACTTTCAATCCAAGCATGCACTTCATTTACTTTTTTCTTCCATCTCTTGCTACGTTACATATTACAAAACCTCCAAACAAATTCCTGTGGAGTTTATCACAAATTATCAGACATGGATGTTACTAGCTCTGTTTGAAATTTCTCTCCTTTTTAGTTCTGTCTTCAATTGGAAACCACCATTATGATCACTCATGTTACTTGTTTGGTTTGGGAATTGGACATGTAGCCATGTTGAGGGCACATTTGGATGGTGCTTCTCTAGTGTAATAGTTAGCATCTTGCATTAATGGTTTGTGGAGTTTTTTCATGTAGAAATTCAGATCTCTTAGACCCTGCTTTTGTGGGTTAAACATATAAAATTATATTTAGAGGACAATGGACTTGAGCTTACACTATCAGATATCTGCTTTTCCTCAATACTCAATTATGTGTTTTTTCTTCTCTCTGTATTATTTTCCAAATACCTTTCACTGTTGCGCATGTGCACACACATAGAGCCAAGCGTGTGTTTTGTGTATTTTTCCATGGAATCAATAAAGATATGCTGCAGTAAGATCTTTTGGATGTATCAGACAACTCTTAAAAAAGCATATGATTTGCAAGGATATTAGAATTAGCTATGAGCATATCTTACCACCAAACACTCTATTAGGAAAAAAGTAGCTATGATATAACATTAGAGAATCATGCAATGAATTGTGTGTTTCTGATGTTATGCTATGAATTTCTGGTGAACGTTAAACTTATATTTGCTTTTCAGCATTTTATTTATAAGTTGTTATTGATCTTTTTATCCTCGTTTATTTTTCAGTTTGCAAAAGATTTGAACAGCCAATGCGAGAGCAGAGATGAAGAAAGGCCAACACGCGAGCCTGAAAGTGCTGGTGGGTTTACCCTCTTTATCTTTATGAAGAGATATTATGGTTTGAAATTGGCATGGTCTTCTTCCAAAATACTTGAAAAATATTTACTTGAAACTAAAATGTTTCAGGAGCTGCTATGGGGCATTTAGCCAATGATTCTGATAAACTGCATGGCGTGGGTGATATGAGTTCTAAAGCTTTTGACGAGTCAGATGGCTTTTCTGATATTGATGATGCTGAGGTGAGAACCAAAGATTCTACCATTGTGTGTTCCTTTATGCATATCATTGCTTGCATGCATCCCATCTTCTACAAATCTCAAGTAATATAATGGAGGGGATCTCAAAAAAATAAGAGCTTTGGATTTGCTTTGCTCATGGTTGCTTCCGTGCTTTCATGCCAGAAATATAATGAAGGACTCGATACAAGTAACATAAACCTTAAGCCTGCCTGTTACAATTTACAAATCATTAATTTCAGAATCTTGCTTTTATCATGTTCCAAAAGCAATATTAAGCATGGGTTGCAACACTGAATTTCAGAAACTGAAGCCTTTCTGTGTTTAAGCTTTGTGATTTGCAACTTATTCTAATCTACATCATCCCAAGCCTATCTCATTGCTCGTGCTTCTTGCTTTGTATTACTGTACTGTATCACAACAGTATTTGGGCTTTGAATTTTATTTTTCTTACATGATTTGAACAATATTTGTCATCCTGGATTCAAATTGTTGAAACTTCATTCAGGAAGTGTCGTCATTCAGGAAGTGTCATCATACCTTCTCCATTCACTTTTGGGTCTATTTGTTTGTGCATGTCCTTGTCCTTGCATGCATGCAGTCATGTGTATGAGTACTGTTATGAGTGTCCTAATAGAAACCCAAACTCCCCCTCTTTTCTTAGCCCAGCAAAGTCGAGAAGGAAAAAAAAAAGAAGAAAAAGAAAATCATTTTGCAATGCTGGAGTCTGACAAATCTGGCACCTAATACTGTTGGCGCTGCTCTTTTTCTAGGAATATTTTTTAAGAAATAATAAGACTGTAATTCTCATGATCTTTGTTCTTATACTAATTTGATGTATTTGAACTTTGCTATTCAAACAGTAGCTATTTAGTCAATTCATTCTGCTTTAGCTTGTTTTTTCATAAACTAGTTTGTATTGCTATTCATCTATATCCATTCAATTACATGTTTCATTTTATTTTTTTGATTTCATTGTTTAGATATTTTGTAGGTTGATAGCTACCTTCATAACGAGGAGGAAAAACGTTACAAAAAAATCATTTGGGAAGAAATGAACCGAGAGTATCTTCAGGTAATTGAATTTTCTGCAGTCAAATTTCCGTTAATTTCTACATCACAGGCTAGGGACCATTTCTTGGTTCAATTGTAACACTTGGGCTTGCAAAAGCATATTTGCAAATTCAAGTCTTTATAGCAGTCACTTCTTGCAAAAATGCTGAAGGGTAGGTCAGCAGGCTCATGACAGGTTAATGAGCATTGACATCTTATGGCTTTTTTTATGAATTTGTAACTTCTCTTTTGAGAAGCTACTCGATAAATTTTTGTTGGTGTTACAACTATTTCTTCTATATTTTCTAGCAAACTGTGATATGATTTTTAATCCAAAACATATACCATAGGATTTGTGTTCTCATAACTCGTGTGTTGAATTGGATGATTGTTTGTATGCAACACCTTGTCATATCTTGCACCATTTAAAATTATTAGCTGGTTTTTCTTCAGCTTATTATATGGTCATTTTTCTCATTTCTTTATTTGCTTAGCTAGCATCTTGGGAAATTGCCGTTTTTATATATTTGCTTGTCTTTGCATGATAAAATGCTTTCTATGCAGTTGTTATTCTTGTTCTAGTTCTATGGATTTAGCTTGAAGTTCATTGGCGATTGCTATTTATAGGAACAGGCAGCCAAAGAAGCAGCCACAGCGACTCTTATGAAGGCTTGGGAGGAGAATTTCAAGAATTGCCCAGAGGACTTGCAAGCTGCAAGGAAACTTGATGCTGCAGTAAAAGCTGATTTAGCAAAATCTAAAAAGGTAAATTTCTGGTTTACTAGGATAATTTTTTATATACTCTTTATCATTTGAAGATCTCAACTATAGTTCTGTAATGTGTTCCTCTCTTTTTTGCATACTATAAATGATGTCTTGGATTCTTCATGCAGTACAACAACATAAATGTCCAACCATCTTTTTTCCCTGCTGAAGTTTTTTTCTCAATGGTTTATATTTAATTCACATAACTTAAGGCTTAAATGATGGTTAACCCTCAACTGAATTTGAGCCCTTATTTCCATTCAACTTTCCAACTTGTGGATAACTAATATTTCTGAAAGTTTCAAATCACATAGAAAGCCTGCTTATGATTTAATTTGTTTATGCTTTGTAATTAAGTGACATAAATTGCTAGGGCGCATGTACTTTGTTCCTCTTTAATCAAGTGCAAAAAATAGGTGCATAAAATGTCTATTTACTATATGCTTAGTTTCATTAAAAGCCAAAATTAGTGAATAACTATTCTATATTTCTATTCAACTCTTTGTTCTTGCAGCCATTCATAATGTTACTGTAAACGTTATTTAGAAAGTTTAATGTGAATTATGATGATAGTGTATTGACTTTGTCAAAAAATACATAAACTGCTGCAATACTGAGCAGTGTATGGCTTCTATAAATGTATTTCTAACTCTTTTTTTCCGAGTCTAGAACCTTAATGATGTTTATTGTTTATCTTCCTACTATGTCTCAAGTTTGACTAATTTTCTTCTAATATTTATTTGCAGGAAATTCAACAAAAGCGAGCTTCTGAAGCTAGGAACTTGGCTCCCGCTAAATCTGCTGCAGAAGCTGTCCATCGAATGCTGACTAAGAAGGTAATTGACATGGATAATAAAGGAAGAAGTTTCTGCAAGTTACTATTGTTTTGATTTGCAACATCAAAAGCTGCTAGCTAATTAATTTCACTCTCGGGGCAGCATTCAGCTGTGAAGTTTTTGTTTACAGTAGCACATCTCAGTTGGGTAGAATTTCTATTAGAAATTTAAAGTCAAGCCAGCTCATTGTGAAGAATTTCTATTAGAATTGAATCTTAACGAGAAATCACATCTAATGGCTTAGAAAGATTTTGTATTAGAAAACCATTGCAAATGGAGGCTTCCTGGCTCAAAACCTTTGCAATGAACTCATAATGCATCCTGAAAAAATGTAGTTAGGCTAGTCATGTCATGTTGTGAATTTCAGGGAAAGAAAATGAACAGAAAATCTGGGAAGGATACTCATTGGTCATTCTTTAAACTTTGTCTGCCAGTTTGATACAGTGGCTTTGTGCTTCAATGCATGTTATGTGTGTGAACACGCTGGCTTTTCTGTATAAATGTCAAGTATATTTTTACATTTTTTATTTAAGGTTCATTCGTATTCCCAAAGCATAATCTATGGGCATTCTCCATTTTTTGTTTAATGAGAAATGTGCTTATGATTTCTTTTGCAGAGACTCAGTTCGAAAATCAACTATGATGTGTTGGAGAAACTCTTTGAGGATTCTGTATGTTATTGCTGTTTACCTTTTCTTCTTTCATACAAGCATCATCCATCTTCTTTTCTACTTTCAGTAGAGATTAAGTTTAGTTCCTATAGCATATCTTTGAAAGAGCATGTCCATTTGGTGATTCGAAATTATAACGAGGGAAAAGTTCAAATTTTCATGCCACTTTGATGCGTCGCTCATTTCTTATTGCACTATTCAGCTGGTGCATCTTGATATATTCTGAACCACATTCTTAAGTATCTTTCTGTCGATGATGTTCAGTCACAACCGGGGATAGTGTTTATGAATGAATGACCTTCTATACTCTTTCGAATATTAATCTGCAAATTGTAAATCTAATGCTGTAAAGATCAAATTTTAGTTAGACTAAAACAACAAAGGAATTAAAGTTCTTTCCCTTGATTTATTTACCAAGTAACAGTGTGGAGGACTGCCATGTCTTTGTCTATCCTTGGATTAGCAAATGAGCTTCGCATCTTCCACGCTCCTAGAGGAAGAGACTGTCATTGTTGGTGTCCTTTCAGATGCTCTAGTTTCTCATGTAAAGAGACTATATTCTATTTACTTTTTATCCTCTTGCAAGGATGAGCATCAAGCAACCTTTAAAAATCGTACTTCGCTTTATTCCCTTTTAGTATTTTAGATTACAATGCATGTATTTCCGTGAGTGATTAGAGTTTTTTCTTACAGGTGGCTAAAGACGCCAAGAAACCGCGAACAGAATTACGTTCTGACTCTGCTGACACGGTGCTCAATACAGACGGCAGAGATTGTCGATTAGATTATACGAATGAAAATAATGGTTTGGGGTCACTGGATGAAAACGAAGATGGTGCTGTTGAAGAAACATGTGATCTTCTTTATGATGAAAATTGTTCTGATGATGACTATGGTAACAGTTTGTGGTAGAAGTTTTGGTCATTCCTAATCACAGAGGACTGCTTTTCTCTTATTATTAAACATTTTCCAAGAATAATAATAATGCAGCGCCATAGAAATCTAAAGCTTTCATATTGTTGAAGCCCTGCTTGTTCATCTAAGCATTTCTCCTGTGATATCCCACGCTTCATAGCATCTTTATTCCCTAATGCTCGCTGGGAATCAAGCATCTCAGCTAGTAATGTATAAAACATTGTACAGATCAAACATCACCAACACAGCGATGTAACTAAGTGGATGTGTAAAGCTAGATCATGTCACAGAAAATACATGTTAATTTCAGTTATTTATAATTACAGCACAAGTAACCCATCAGCACACACCTCGACCTTCACAACAGGAACGTAAACATAACATATTTTCAAGGCAGATAGCAAACAGAGCACACCTCTTTTATCCTGATAATAATACACCTAAATAGAGACGGCACACCTCTTTTATCCTGATAATAATACATCGACACCTAAATAGAGACATCAAATCTCAACCAGAGATTTCAATGCTCTTGACTCCAGGTTTGTTGACTGCTTCTTCCTTCGGCACGGTCACCGTGAGAACCCCATTTTCCATAGAAGCCTTAACCTCTTGCATCTTGGTATTTTCAGGCAGCCTAAACCTCCTCAAGAATTTGCCACTGCTCCTCTCCACGCGATGCCAAGTATCGTTCTTGTCTTCCTTCTGGACATTCCTCTCCCCGCTGATTTGGAGAACTCTATCATCTTCAATCTGGACCTTCACTTCCTCTTTTCTGAGGCCAGGAAGATCGGCCTTGAAAACATGGGCTTCTGGGGTTTCCTTCCAATCGATGCGAGTGTTAACAAAAGCAGAGTTTTCATCGCGAGGGAAGGAAGGGGAAGGAAAAGGGAAATCCTTAAAAGGGTCCCAAACATCAAGAGAGAAAGGATCGAAGATGCTGCTCCTGCGGTTGCCAAAGAAACTTGGGATCATCGACATTTTGAACGGCAGAAATATGGTAGCAGTATAGCACAGTATATAGAGCTGCTAAATTAGATTCTGCTTTGATATATATTTTTTTGACTTGATGTTACGGAGAGACAGAAGGTGGAGAGGGGTATTTGTAGCAGTTACAGGGAAGGGTCAGGGGTGCTCTAGTACTTTCCAGTGATATTTTGCCTGGAACCGTAAGCGAGAACATTCTAGAGTCTCTAGCTTCTAGCACGTTCGGTTCGGCTAATCGGTGACGTGGAATAAGCTTCTCCCTTAAGGAAAACTTGTTATATTTAGCATTAAATAAATTTATCTTTTTTATTATAATAAAAATGATTAATTCTCAGAGAAGATTTGTAAAACTATGGACATCCATGGAGCTTTGTTTATAATAGCTTATTGATAATTTTAACTTTCTTCCATTCATTCTTATCTTAAAATATACAGGAGGTTTCTTGATATTTTTATATGATTTTTCTATGCTTGTTTCTTGACAATGACTTCAAATTTGTTATTTTTATAACACAAGTTGATTTTATTTTTTTATTTTTATTTTTTAATATTAGTTTTTTTATTTGATATTAATTTTCTTTTAAATGTGGTTGTATCACTTGAATATAATTTTTTTATTTTTTTATTCAACTCTTGATAAAGTGTGGATTATATAATTAATTCATTTTAAATTTTATTATCTTTTTAAAGTTTTTCTCACCTTTTTTTAATAAACTATTTCTCTTTATATTTATGTTTCTTCTCTATTTTTTTTTATTTGATTTTGTTTTTCTTGTTAGATACTGATTTTTTTTTTAAAATGTGATTACAACACTTGAATACAATTTTTTTTCTCAATTTTTTTATTCAACTCGTGATAAAGCGTGGGTTATATAATTAATTCATTTTAAATTTTATTATCTTTCCAAAGCCTCTCTCATCTTTTTTAATAAACCTTTTCCCTTTATTTTTATGTTTCTACTCTATTATTCTTTTGCTTTTACTTGAATATAATTTTTTTTTTCTCAATTTTTTTATTCAGCTCATGGCAAAGTGTGAGTCACATAATTAATTCATTTTAAATCTTATCATCTTTCCAAAGCCTCTCTTACCTTTTTAATAAACCATTTCCCTTTATTCTTATGTTTCTCCTTTATTATTTTTTTTGCTTTTTTATTTTATTTTTATTAGTTAACATTGGTTTTTCTTATTAGATATTGGTTTTTCTTTTTTAAAATGTGATTGCATCCCTTGAATATAATTTTTTTTCCTTAATTTTTTTTATTCAACTCGTGATATAGCATGACTCATATAATTAGTTCATTTTAAATCTTATCATCTTTCCAAAGCCTCTCTCACCTTTTTTTAATAAACTATTTTTCTTTATTTTTATGTTTCTCCTTTGTCAAAGATTTCCAGGTTTGTTATATTCTCTCCCTTGTTAAAAACTCTGCCCTTAAGGTGTATGTGTAGTGAGCCACTGTTCTTCCACCCAAATAGCATCTTTGTAATTTTGACCTTTCCAGCAAACAAAAATCTCTTATTTGGATCATTATCTAATAATCTTTTCTCTTCGATCTAACAATTCTATAGGTTTTGTTTTTGGTTTGCCTTCCTGATTAAAGGGGTTAATCTTAACATCTTTTTTTTTTATGATTCTCATTTTAAAAAAAAGAGACATAAAATGTTGAATCAACTTTGGTTCCTTTTAGAAAATCTAGACAGTAAAGTACCTTCTGATTCTTGATTTAATTTGAAAAGGTTCATAATAATTATATGCTAACTTTTGATTTCTTCTTTGTTGCATGTTTATTTAGCAGTATAATTGGCGTTTAAAGTACACCTAATCGCCTACTCACAATTTTATTTCTTTTTATTTTTATATGATTATGTTTTCTATCTATCTTGAACTCCATATAGATTCATCTTTATATTTTGTAATATTTTTTATTTATCCTTAATATATACCTTTATTATTGGATTTTTGGTGATTCTTAAGACGTAATTAATTAGGTTGGGTGGTGTATAATTGTAAATAACCTTAAATAGAGTTGTTTTTAGAGATTTGTGATAGCTAGTGTTGTACCATTATTCTTACATATTTAGCCATTTCCACTCCTTTAGGTTATCACTTGTAAAATAACAAGAATGTCCATCTAAGGTTTCATTAGTAGTTTTTGTTTGACTATCGGTCTAGAGATGGTCAAGAGTATATATAAGTAGTTGGACTTCTTAAATCTTGAATAACTCCCACCATAATGAATGAGATTATAAACCACATTTAATGTTATGTATAGATGTATCATTACCATGAAATGACTATCTTTGAAAAGCATATCCACCAACATCATGATTATTATATAGAAATTAGAATATTATAATCCCTCGGTGAAATCTATATAAATGAAACTCAATGTTTCTCTATTACTAGCATGAGTCATAGTAACCTAAAGGGTTTTGTGTTTTCCAATTTAGCTTACTAACAAATCTCACACTATCTAATATAGTCTTTTACCTTATACTTTATACTTGCCAAATGCAAATCCGTCATTGCTCGCTTTAATATTTTTTTCATAATATGAATGATCTATCATTAGACTGTCATGAATATATTGTAAAATAATTAGTTTGAGAGGATATGTTTTGCTCATGTAAATTATACCTCTATATAGTAGTATTCCACCTTCTTTTTTCAACTTAAGGAAATCTAAGATTTTATCTTTTATTTTTTAGAATATTGCTTGTACTTTAGGATCAATATCACAATTAGATTAAAAATCGTCAGCTAACTAAATGTTGTAATGGCCCACATTTCCTATCTAACTTCCCTCTATTTTTTCATAAACAATGCATCAACCATTAAGTTCTCATTTCCAACCCTATACTCTACCACAAAGTCATACTCAATTAACGTAGTGATTTATTTTTGTTAGTCTGGGGTTCCTATATTTTGTTTCAATAGGTATTTTAAACTTTATTAATTTGTTTTAATCTTGAAATATTTTCCTAAGAGATAAGATTTTTATTTTTTAATTGTCATTATTGTCACTAGTAATTCTTTTTTATAAATGGACAATGTTTATTTTTCTCCTTTCAACTCTTTATTAAAATAAGTTATAGGCCTCATTTCTTGCATCAAAACTATTCATATTTATTTCTCCAAAGCACCACAATCTATTATAAAACTTTTAATGAAATTGGTAAGGACAAAACTGGTAAGCTGGTAACAACTTTCAATCCTCCAAAAAACCTTTCCAGCCCATTTTATGTCAAATAACTTTTTTTAAAAAAAAGCCTAGTTAATGAGCTAATAATTTATTCATATCCTTTAATAAACCTTCTATAGTATCCGATTAAGCGTAAAAACACTCTTAAAGACTTTATGTTATGAGGAATGGGCCATCTAATTATGGCCGTAATGTTTTTAGAGTCTATTTTTACTAACTCTCTAGAAATGATATGACTCAAATACTCTAATTCTCTACATAAAAATATACACTTGGGCATTTTAGTATAAAATTTATGTTGGTCCAAAATACTTAGAGCTTTTTATAGGTGTTCTATATGGTCTTTCTTGACTTTATTATATATCAAAATTGTATAAAAAAACAAAAATAAAAAATTTCTTAGAAAAGGTTTAAAACCTCATTCATCGAGTCTTAAAAGGTAAAAAAAAGTATTAGTTAACCTAATAGCATGACCAAGAATTTATAGTGGCCTTTGTGAATACTGAAGGCTATCTTAGGAATGTCTTTTAGTTTCATTAAAATTTGATGATACTAGGATTATTGGTCTAATTTGAAAAAAATATTATGATCCATATAGCTCATCTAATAGTTTCTCCACCACATAAATATGAAACCTATCCTTTTTCAATTTTTTATTAAAGATTTTATAGTTCACACACATTCTCTATGACCCATCTAATTTCCTGATCATTATTACTAGAGATCAAAAAAATACTATGACTTGTTTGGGTTGTGTCTAGATCCAATAATTCCCATACAATTTTTTTAATCTATGATTTTTTGTAATATAAATACCTATATGGATGAAAATCGATGGGTGATGTCCTTTTCTTATATATGATAGGATGATCATGATTTTAACTAGTGGCAATCCTTTACGGTCTTTAAGAACTATTATAAATTCAATTAGTAAACATTGTACTAGTTTTTATATTTTATTATTGGGCTTGATATTTGTATCTAAATACCACATTTATAACATTAACCCTTAGTCTCTATATTTAACTTTAGAAAAACAAATTTTCTCACACTTAATATCTGACTCTTAGGCTCTTAAGCTATTCAATTGGATTGTAAGCCTATTAGATAGAATTTTATAGGTAGCTCCAAAAACCCCATAAAAAATAGGCCTTAATCCTTTAATCATTGAACACTAAATGTAATATTCTAATTTTTAACACATGATGTGTCTGAATAATATGCTTATATGCAATATTATGATCAATTCTTTTATATATATAATTTATTTATATAAATGGTTAGGTAAAATATTACAATATTAAATAGCTTACCAAGATTTCAACAGAGTTCTCCCTATACTTGGAGGGTACCAAGTTATTGACATCTTCAATTACAACCCAAATAACACTACAATCATGATCCAACCATTTTGGACTTTATCGCATATCAACACAACTCAAGATTGACATATAATAAATTTTTCTCCATAAAATATGATTAATAAAGATTAAAAATCAAAGGATAAGCATATAAAATATGTAACAAAAAAAAATAAACAGATGATACTACATCTAAATAGTTTACAAAATGATTACTTTACATGGTAAAGTTAAATATTCTAATTATTATAAATAATGAGTGTTTGAGTACAAAAATACTTAATACAACAAAATCTAATCCTAATATATCAACTCTGCCCTATAGTGTGTAACAAAATCTAATCCTAATATATCAACTCTACCCTATAGTGTGTGATGATCCTGCAAATGACAACAATAAAATAATAAATGATTTAATAATAAAATTCACAAGTGCACACTGGTATTTAAATAAATTTTGATAATTCTTGACATACTAATTATCATTTCCTTAATATAACATATTTTCCCTTCTAATCCAAAATTTACATTGCTTTACAATCATAACCTTATTTCCATCTCAAAGACATATCTAATATTCACAACACTTCATCTTTTTTTTTAACCATGGAAACAATATATTATTGGCTTTCAATTAACAATGAAAGCAACAGGCAGTGGCTTGCACTCAAAAATGGAAACTATAGACATTGACTTTCATCCTGTTATGAAAACAATTTAATAATAACTCTCATTCATCAATGAAAACAAGCAACATAACATTGACTTCTATTCAATAATAAAAGCTACAAATATTGACTTTCATCCAATGATAAGAGCAATATAACAATGATTCTTATTCATCAATGGAAGTAAGCAACGTATCATTGGCTTCCATTTAATAATAAAAGTTTCGAACATTAACTTCTATCCAACGATGAAAACAACATAAAAATAACTTCTTTTTTCTAAGAAAACAACACACATTGGCTTTCATTCAATATGAAAGCAATATAATCATTGGCTTCCCTTCAATAATGGAAGCAACAAATATTGACTTTCATTCAATAATGAAAGCAACATAATCATTGGTTTTCCATAAATCCTTTTTCAATATATTTTTGTCGTATTTACCAGGGTTTATCAAGTGTAAGAAATTACAAAATTAATATACAAAATTAAAAAGACTAAGTGCAAAAAAAACTTCTTGGTCTGATCTCTAGATGCAACACTTGTTGTTGTCTCGCTAATATGATCTCTCCTATACCAATAAAGACAAACATCACAGACAAGTTCTACGAATAACACAAGTGTTATTTCAGTTCTCATCTAACTCAAATTTTAAATCACTAAGTAGAAAAAATCTTTAAAGTTTCACACAAGTACATAATGTTTCGTTTGTCATAATTTTTATAGTACCAAACCCCAAGCAAAGGTTGCCAATTAATTATTTTCATCACTTCAGCCTAAGCCCTTTAACTGTTTAATGTTTTAATCATAATTAAAGTTATAAAACTCGATTTTAAGTGTGGTTTGTTTTATAAAAAATATAAGACATAAGACTATAAATTTTATGAATGACGATGAACCCATATCTTCCACTTATGTATTGAAAATTTCTCATTACAGTAATGCGTAGGACTATCTGGTAGGTTGTAGGTTAAACCTTTCATAAAGTTTTAGCTTATATAGAGAGTGTTATAGCTCCAAAGTATGTTAAATCAATTGCATTTAAAAGATAACACTCATACTTCTAACTTTCACGAATAAGTATTTGAAATTTTATTATTTTCAAAGTCAAATTACAGTTAAAAATATGGTGATAAATTTGTCATGTTTTTAGCTTGTCACTTTAATAAGTAACTAGACGTTTTAATATATTTCTTAATCATTTAAGGCATCTATTCCCTTTCAATATCGTTTTTAATATCATTAAAAATGAATCTTCCATAAATCGAACTAATCAAAACTACCCTCCATAGACAAAAACTCTCTCACCATGCCTGAAGAAACCCTTCCCCTTCATGTTCTTGCTTCTCCCCTGCCAAAGATCGCCATATTTGCTACAGATTTGTTAAGGAAGGGATGGAAGGTTGATACTTTATAAGGGTCAAACTCGTATGGTCCAAACACATTCTATGTAATGGTGTCTCTAGAACTATGCAAGGAGCCCAAATTTATTTTCTCATTTTTAATCGCAGTTAGTAGCTCTAGAGTTAAGATAAGCTCTCCAACAAAACATCCAATAGAAGTAATGAAGGAACTGAAGTTGGCTATCTTTTTTGGCACTAAGTTTTAATTTATAGTACTCAGTTGATTCCATTAGGGAGAATATTTGTCCATAACGCTGCTGGAGAAGATAAGAAGTGATGACATTAAATAATAAATGAAGCAACTAGAGGGTTGGCAGACTAAATTTCTAGAAATGGGCTCAAGGAAGGAAAAAACATGAAATTTGTTAGATATCTACAAGGAATTGCACAACAGATAGTGTCAAGAAGAATATACCTCTAACTTTGTACCATATGATGATCTCTTTCCCTGTACCGGGGAACTCAATTTCGCAGCAGGCCAATAGTATACCCGAAATGATTCGACGACATTCGGAAAAGGCTTCAGTGCTGGACTATGATCCGAGGATTCTCTGTATCTTTTCATTCTGCAGGTCATTGGAGCTAGGAATCTGATGCTGCATCTCAATGCAGAGAACGAAGCATTCAAGACCGTGAAATGGTATGGAAAACCATATGGGAAGATTGCAGATGATCCATGGAGTCGATGCCCTTACGGCCTGGTGTAACTCATCCACATGCAGCATCTACGAACAAGACTCGTTCATTTATCAAGCGTGTACTTTTCTCTCTAGCGAACACCCCAGGCAAGGGAAGGGATCAAGATTAAAAATATATAGAGTTTCTTGTTCCTTTCAACAAATGGCATCAAGATTAATAAAGTTGTTTCAACAAATAACATTAGCTTGTATAATCTAGCTTTCCCTGCTTCAAGCTCTCAACTTAATTCAATGAAAAAGACAACTGGGTTTTTTCAGCAAAGACATGTCTTGTCCTTCACTGATTGAAGTTCAAAATAAAATAACAATGGCCTCCTCTGCTTATCAGACATCGCATGGCAAAGGAGCTAAATCGCGAGCCCGTGTTTCTTAGTGTCTTGAGGGTGGGTTTTAAAGTTTTGTTTTGTTTTACATATATATATATTTTAAAAAAATAAATTATTTTTTACATTAATATATCAAAACAATTAAAAATGTAAAGAAATTAAATATTTTTTAAATAATAAACCAGTGATTTAACCTCAATAACAGACAAACCTTGTGTCTAATCTGCAATCCGGAGAGCTCTTATCAATTGTCATTGCCCATAAGACTCGCTACAAAATAATAATGTCCATGACTTAGATAAAGTCTAGTTTATTTTATATAACTGACTTACTTAAACAAAAATAGTTAATTTTTTATAATAACAAAATGAAGTGATTAATCTTTTTGCATGATGAGAGCATTTTAGGTTGGTTTGCAAGTCAATCGAGATTAAATCTCATTTTAGTTGATTTTAAAAACACATTTATCATATTTTTCCTTAGTGCTAGCTCAAAGATTTTGAACTCAAAAAATTAAAAACTAAAAGCAATCTTCTTAATAACCAAACCAACCATTTAATATTATAACTTAAGCTGTTGAAGTAACTAATATTTCTGAATTTCAAAGTTTGGTATTTTTAGCTATTTTTGCTGCTTTGATTTTCTTTAGTTATACTAAATCATTGATTTGTACTATGCTATGAGTTGATTTAATTTTTTTTAATTTTAATATAATATTTTAAAAAAAATACACTTTGAAAAAAATTGTATATTCACATTTTTTTATAAAATAATTATTTAACAAAAAAATTGTATATTCACATTTTTTTATAGAAGAATTATTTAACTGGCAAAATTTTTTTATATATATATATATATATATATATATATGAATGTTTGGCCAATTTATATGTATATTGACTATTCTTATATATTTTAAAATTAATAATTATATAAATATTCAATAATTATAAAAAAATAATTATATAAATATTTAATAATTATAAAAATTTTTAAATTTATAACTATTAAAAAATAAATTTAAAATTTAATCAATTAAAATAGCTGATGTATTTATATTATGGCTGGAGGACAAAGAACTGTATACTTAATGAAGATGGTCGAGGTCTCCGTTAAAAATAAGAAGTCAACAATATGGGCCGTACAGTCTATTTACTGTTCCTGCAGTCTTGCTATAATATGGGCTTCCTCGATATACGAGACATATGGTCCTGGTCGGTGATCTTTTTCATCGGTGCCACGTATTTTCACAGAAGAATACGCCGAGCGAGCATTCACACCATGCCTGTATTACATGCATCGCAGAAAATTGCAAGGCTCCTTCAAGTGTCAACGTGTCCGTTTGAAAATGAAAATGTAGTTATGTTATTTTTTAAAATATTTATTATATTTAAATAATATTTTTTATTTTTTTAAAATTTTTTTTAAATCAATATAGTAAAAATATTTAAAATTATTTTTTAAATCAACATATTAAAAAGATTTAAAATATAAAAAAAATTAATTTTTAACAAAAAAACTTAAAAAGTTTAAAAATACGATTTGAACTATATTTTTAAACAATATAGACAGCAAGTTCTCAAGGAATTCATTGTTTACTTTCCAAGATATTTTTTAGTTGGAAGTATATTAAAAATATTTTTAAAATATTAAAACAAATAAATTTCTAGCCTCTGTCTCCATTTCAAGTCTCATAATTTTTTTTAAGGATATATATCGATGCCCGTTGAATTTTAGTCATTGATATACTTTAAATTTTTCTTCTTATATTATATAATTATAGTATAGATACCTACAAAATAATATTTGGATATAAAAAACGCTATGCTCGTAACGGGTATATGATCATTAGCCTGTTTGTAAATTATTTTCATCTTTTTTAAAAAAAAAAAACTCAAGACCGGACTATCCTTCAACTTAAAAATCCCATACCCTTCACCAGTTATTCTTTTTTTTTTCTCCCTCTCTCACATACATATTTGTATTTTGTTCATTGCTAGTTTAGTTCTAGGGCAAATTTCATTTTGTTGCCCTAAGATTTATGTGTGTTCCTTAACCTTCTATAAAACAATTTATTTGTTTTACTTAAACTTTGTATTTTCTTTTTAATTTTTGTTCCACGATGTAAATTTCAATTCCATGCTTAAAATTTATGGGGCATCTCAATATAAATTGAAAGATTATAATAAACAATTGAAATTAAAAAAAACCATCAAGAAAATAATTTTTTTCAATAAAATAAATACCATTAATATATTTTTTTAATCAAAACTTATCTAAGTAGTCCTACTGTCTCTAGTACACCTACTCGCTAGAATTTAACATCTACATTTTTTTAAGAATGATTATTTTTTATTTGATGTGGTATTAATTTAAAAAGATAATCAAATTAATTTTTTTGAAAAAAATAAAATGGGTTCAAACCAACTAATTTTTGTTCTATTATTTTAGTACAAAAATCGAAACTCAACCGATTCATTTTTGGTTTGGTTATTTTATATTAAAAACTAAAAACTATAGTCTTTTGGTTTTTTTTTTTGTAGTTTTCAATGGGTTTAGTTTTTTAACTCGATTTGGCTCAGTTTGATTTCTTTAGTTTTAAGCTTATTAAATTGATACCAAATTGAATTGGTCATTTTTTAAAATATTTTAATAAATTTAATTGATTTTTTTTATTTAGTTTTTTTTATTAATTTTTTATAATTATCTCAGTTTAGTTAGTTTTTTGATTTTTTTACTCACTCTTATTATTTATCTAGTTTTTCATTAAAATCTTAAACAAGGATTTCAAATTTGTTTTTGAAATCCTGTATGGATG
The DNA here is from genome assembly GCF_000495115.2 of Populus euphratica. Classification (NCBI taxonomy): domain Eukaryota; kingdom Viridiplantae; phylum Streptophyta; class Magnoliopsida; order Malpighiales; family Salicaceae; genus Populus; species Populus euphratica. Next base: position 1,066,465 of record NW_011499890.1, on the reverse strand, counting down.
AAATGGAAGCTCATATAGGATAATTCGGACATCACCCACGTCAAAATAAAAATAAAAATTTTACATGAATGAGATGGTAGCTTGTACACGATAATTTTGTCATCACCTAGAGTGATTATCAAAGATAAATTTTTTTTTTAAAAAAGGCTATTTCATCAAAGAAAGAATGTGATGTGATAGCTAAGAGGGATAGAATGGCGAATGTTTTGGTAAAAATAAAAGAGAGTTAAATTATTTCGAATCTTGATTCTCACCTAACTATAGTATTCACTAATAAAAGGATAGCCTTCCTAATTCAGAATTAAAGTCGATAGAATCTATGGATTTCTTAAGAAACTAACCATCTCAAATGTTATCATATATGTTTTTTTATAAAAATAAAAATAATACATTTTTTATTTTTAATTATCTCTTAAATCTTTTTTTTTCTCTTTACTCTTTAAATGATGTTGACATCTTTCATAAATTTTATGGTGAAATTGAAATTTACATACTTGATGGAAATGGGCAGAGGGGGGAATTAAAGCAGAAGTGGAAGATATGGATGCTTGGAAGTGTGACGGTGGGTTTTTTTTAATTAAAATATATTAAAATAATTTTTTTATATTTTAAAAATTATTTTTGATATTAGTATATACAAATAATTTAAAAATATAAAATATTTTAATAAAAAAAATCTAATAAAAATATAGCTAGAATAAATCAAGAGTTTCAGGTGAAATAAAGAACACCCGAACAAGAAGGAAGCAAACTGTGATTGACCCTTAGATGAAGCATTCAAAAGCCTATCATTTAGCTTTTGAACTTCGAGGGGAAATATTATTGCTGATGGACGATTCTTCATCCTACTTGATTTTGACAACTGTACGTTCATGATGTTCTTGGGGAACATCAAGTGGTTACGAGACCAAATTCCAGACCCCAAATTAATTGTCAATTCCACTCATTCTTACTCCCTCCGTTTTGGAAAAAAAAAATAAAAAAAAATTGAAAAAGCTTCTTTCAATAATGATCCAACCCCGTTTATTTCAACTACGATCATACCTGATCTTACCTAATAATACCTACGTCCTCTCAGTTTTATAGCCGTTTGTTACGGTGGAACAGCTATTTTTCAGTTTTATAGCCGTTTGTTACGGTGGAAACAGCTATTTTTAAAAAATATTTTTTTATTTTTTAAAATTTATTTTTAATACTAGTATATCAAAACAATATAAAAACACTAAAAAATAATAATTTAAATCAAATAAAAATATAATTTTTTTTAAAATAATTTTAAAATACAAAAATAACCTGTCTGGTATATCAAAACAAGAGAAAAGTTCCACGCAGAGGAAAAAATAACATCACTGGGTCCTGCACAAAACCAACTGAGAGTGATTGGTGAGAATCATTAAACCAAATTCTTCCTCGGCAAGTATACTGATATTAATTCTTTTCTACTCCAGAGGCTACGACTCCATACCTGAAAGTAGCCACCACAGCCTGCACGCTGAAATATATGCATAATAATTCACATGATCTCTCCTTCGTGGATGAAACACCCCCGCTCCTTGTGTTATTGGCTGGCTGCGACGCCTTTTTCCACACGGTAAAGTCAAGCAACCAATGAGCAGAGAGAGGAGCATAAAAGAAAAGAAATATATACTTGCTGGTTGCTGGCCACTGATTTCAAATTTAAATAATATTAAGGATAAGGCATGGAATAACCTGTGACGTGATCATCCTCTTCCTCCCAAAAGCCTCTAGCTCCCCGTTAACAGATGATATGTATGCCTTGCATAATATTCTGTGCGTTGCTGCTGCATGCTACTGATAGAGCTTGGATTCTTCAATGATGAGGCAGCAAAAATGGCATCGACGTTCGTGCTTTAATAATGGTGATAAGATAGATGCTTATTACCAGATGTGTCCACTGACACACTAAAGTTAAACCTTCATTAAAAAAGATCAACTGGGTTCTAGTTCACCGTGCACAACACATGATCTTGCAGGCCAGTTCTATGCTTTCCTTCAAAATTCAGGCACTTTTTATACCCTTTGAGATCTTAGATGTCAAGTGACTTCTTTTTAACTTTTTTTTTAATAATAATTTTAAAAAATTATAAATATATTTGGTCACAGATTATTTATTTATTTAAGTTCCATATAATAATTACACCATATTTAATAAACCTAACCCAACCTGAAACTCTAAATTAACGCACACATATTTTTTTTATTAAAAAAACTTAAAATAATATTATTTTCTAAATTTAATTTGTTTTCATTAACTCGGCTGTTTTTATAGTCTGATTTAACTCACTGAAATAAGTTAACTATAGGTAATAAGTATCTGTGCTTTGGTTATAAGCAGGAACAATCCATTATCAGAACAAAATATTTTCTTAAAGAGAAATAAAATAAAAATATATATTAAGTAAATAGTGCTTTTAAAATAAAAAACCGACTGCGTTTTAAAAGCAGAGCAATGCCAAGCGTAACTCTGATTTGAGCCAGCTCCGTCCTCTTTGATTCCTCTTTTCCACTTTAGTCTAGCTTTATCTCTTTTTTCTTATCTTTTCATGCTTTGAATGGAGGACTTTTGAATCCGATGTGGCATACTTTAATCAAAACAAATCATCCTTCGGAAACTGGATTACTGATTCGGATACAACTTAGTACATGCCAGCAAGGATCATTGCAGAATATCTGGAATATGACTGGGCCCACCGACCTTTCAAGTTTTAAGACAGGAAGATGGGTATCCTATGAACATGCCTTAAAATTCACAATCTCTGAATGCTAACAGAATATTGAACATTCCTCTTCTTTTAGAATTTTTATGTGGTTTTTTTTAAAAAATATTATTTATTTAAAAATATATTAAAATAATATTATTTTTTAGTTTTTTTAAAATTATTTTTAATATTAATATATCAGAATATTCTGAAAGTATTAATTTAAAATAAAAAAATAAAAAAATAATTTTTTAAAAAATAATTTTTAAAATAAAAAATCATACAAAATCTTTTATAAAATCGGTAGCATTTTTTAGAGTTATTGTGTGTGGTTTAGATCTTTTTAAAAATTCTTTTCAAAATGTTTTTTTGAAAATATATAAAAATAATATTTTTTTATTAAAAAATTATTTTTAATATTAATATATCAAAATAATTTAAAAATATAATCAAATAATTTTTTTTTTAATAAGCATGGTCAATAGCATTTCCAAAAATTTCCTTATCTAATAAATGAGTGGTGTTTCTAGAAGCTATCTAATTACCATGAACTAGGCATCCATATCCCGTGAATGCCTCGAGAAGAACATGTTTTTTTGGGTGTGTGTTTATATATATATATGTGTGTGTGTTTATATATATATATATATATATATATATATATATTAAATAGAACGCTAAAATTTAAAGCTTTTAAATTGCCAACAAGAAATGTCCTTTGATTTCCCAACAAACTATAATAAAGAAGAGCGGAGATTGAAGACAGGAGGGGGTACTGCGTTCGCACGAGAGTAATTTTAAAATTGCTTTTTCCATCAATGCGGTATCGTTTGTCAGAAAATCATTTAATTCAGGCAAACGAATGGTTGTCAATCAATCCACACATGAGTTTCTATCGTTCAACCTGTTTTTTTTTTTTTAAATAAAATAATTTTTTTAAATTGATATTTTTTTGAAGTATTTTAAAATAATTTTAATATATTAATATTAAAAATAAAAAATAAAACACTTTAAAAAAACATATACTGAATTATCAAACAGGTTGTAATACATGAAAATTCTCCTGGTTTATATCCTTTAACCAGTTCAATCTTTTTTATTTAATTAAATAAGTGAACTTAATTTTGATGTATAAAATAATTAAAATTAGATAAATTAATTCCAAGTTGCTTATATTTGATTTTGATTATTCAAGGACATGTGTTGCATCTATCAATTTTATTAAACATAATAAAAGTAAGATTATTTTTTATCATATTCGTGTTTGATAATATATTATAGAGCATTTTTAATTAAAAATACATTAAATTAAGATATTTTTTATTTTTTATTTTTAACACCATTATATTAAAACTATTAAAAAATAATTAAAAACATTAAATGCTTTGGCATTCCGGAACCATTTTATAATCCAATTTCATTTTAATTATAATGAATATATATTCATCGTGATATCAAGCTCTAAAACTTTTTATATAATCATGATCATGGGATTATGCCGCTGGGTTGAGAATTTACCTCCCTTGTTTTTTTATGATGAAAATCACTGCCATGTAGAAATGAAGAAAATAAGAATATTATAAAGGTGCTTAGTTCTAACACAGGATATATATATCTATGTTGATTTGCATGTTAATTAATAATATAGTGCTCAATAAGATAGCATTTTATTATCACAAAAGACATGTTAAACTGATATATCTATAGATTAATCTATCAATTGCCATAATAATTTATTAATTTATACACATATAGACGTTGGAGCACAAAAGGAATTGCACCATTAAACCTTATTGAAATAATAAATATTATAATCTATATTATAATTTTCATCCATTTTTTGTTTTTTCAACTATAAAAGTATTATTCACTCCTTTATATGTTCCATGCTATTTTTTAAAGTAATTTTAAAAATATAATCTCATTATAGTATTTTTAAAATATTTTTTTAATAACAACTTTAAAGTTTATTTTTTAAAAAAAAAATCAAGCAAACCTAAATATATTATTTTTTGAAATTTTTAACATTATCACATTAAAACTATAAAAAAATAAAAAAAAATAAAAAACACATGTTTAAAATATATAAAAAACAAAAATTATTATACTTTCAAATATTTTTTTATTATTAAATTGACACTTAATCTTTTCAAAAGCAGTTGTTTAGCATTTTTGTTAAAATAATGTTTGGTTGTGTTTTAAAAATTTATTTAATCTAAAAAAATAATAAATTTATATTTTTTTAATGTGGTGATGTAAAAATTAAAAATAATATTTAAATATATAATATTTTAAAAATATTTTTTAAAAATAGTTTTTAAAAAATCTTAAAAAATACCTTAAATAGACAGGTTCCCGATGATTGGTTATTTAACCTCATATAATGATCCCGCACCGGGTCCACTCTGATGAGCGGAATGTACGTGGACCCACCACCTGCATGGCCAGACACATCAAGCTTTCTAACATGTCATTCCTACATCGATAGAAAGCAGAAAAAACAAATAAATAAGGTATCAAGTAGGGACCACGAACATCCCATTACGCGCCATCTTGAGTGTGACCACCTGATGTCATCATCTTCTGCTTTCACATTTTTCTGACCGTCTGATGAAATTATTTGCCTTCGCTTTGACTCTACAAACGAAACAAGCAAGTTCCAGCCAAAAACACAAACCGGCACTGTCTCTCTCTCTCTCTCTCTCTAAAAAGCTCTCTTTCTCTGTCTCTCCGTACTTTTCATCAGTTTTTAGCTTCTTTATATTATGGTTTGGAGTTTATAGAAGAAAGGGAAGGCATCAGTATTTTCTTTTTTAGTTCCCTGATCTCTCTGTTAGCTTCCTGGATCAAGCCAGCACCGACACGTATTGCTCTGTGTTAGAGAGGCTTCTCCGGTGCTATTAATGGTATCTTCTGGTCCTGCATTACCAAACCTGACATGGGCATGTGCTATTCTCTGTGTGAGTGATATAACTCCTCAAAGTTTACTACTTCCTGTTTGGTTTCCTAGAAAATCTTGTTTGCAAATAGTTTTATGTGTTTACTTCAAAGTTTCAGTATGTTGCATGCTTTTCTTTTTGTTCAAAATTTGCATCTTTAAGTTGAACTTGGAGTGGAAGTGTGAGAGATTAGGCAAGGTTTAGCACTCCTGGTTAAGTTTAAGCTAACCGTGCACTGTTTAATTCTAGTAAAGTTGAGTGAAAGAGAAAGAAAAACTCCTCCTTTAAGTAAATTTGCCTTTACTTTTTCTCAATCTGAGAGATAATGAGGCCATAGTGTTTAGGATTTTTGAAAACGAGTGCGCTTTACTTTTGAATAGCTGGGTATCTTTGTCCTTTTAGTTTTGCATTAGGTGAAGGAACAGGCCAGTTGTAGCTAAGAAGATGACAGATCGATTTAGCCTGATCTTATCCACAAGTCTCTTCTTCTATTTTTGGCTGCTGTGTTGTTACTGTCTTTTGTCTTATGCATCGAATTTCAATTTTATGCTGTGCAAATTATGAAAGCTTTAGATCACTTGGCGAAGGCTTTTTTTTTTTTCAAGAAAAAATTTATCTTGATTCAATGTTCATGTTACAGTTTATCTATATAAATCATAACGTATCGCGTTTTTATTATAAGTTTATGTGACTAAGAGAAAACATTAAAAAATAAAACAAAATCTTGTCACCACTGTCAGCTATTAACCACACCAGCCGAATATTTATTTTGTCAATTATTGAGGTCAAATAAGAGAGGCGCATATCTGTAGGATTTCCCTTTATAAAAATATGCCCCCCTCCCCCCCATCAATCATTAAATGAGTACAGAGGAAAGTCTCACTTACATGGAAATCAGAACACAATCACTTCGTAGTCATCCTGATAATATCATGCCACATTATGTGTTTAATAGCCTTTTCAGTTTCTGGCGCCTGCTGGTTAGATTCTAGCATGTTAAGTAAAGGAAAGGAAAATTGACCGAGCATAATTTGTTAACTACCCACTGTCACGCTCTAATGGATTTCTCCCATTAGCTGCTTGCATTCATGGATTCTGTCACCTGGCTTGTGATATGCTTTTGCTTGCAATTTCTGTCACCTACTAGGTTAGAATTCGGTCCCTGTTATTCTTGATAACTACCCACTTAAAAGTTAATATTTTAACTGTTTATGTTTGATGATATTAGGCGTCAATCATCCATCGGACATGATAACTATGCTAATTTATGCACAGTTAAGCATAGTTCTTTTAATCATTTCTGAATACAAATGCAGTGATCTGTCTGCTCAGTCACAGGGTTAAAAAATTTCATGCATGCCACGTTAGTCTTTCGCTCCCTTCTTACTGAATGTAAAATCCATTTTCCTATGCCGTTGGTGTAGTTGTGATCTCTTTGGTGGATGAAGGAAGTTACAGGAATTCTTGTTTATTAATACGTGATGGACTGCCAGCGGCCATTTTGTGTAGTTACTATTTTCTTATAAAACTGGGGGTATGTTTTGAACTTCCAAATGGGATTAGTTTTCTTATTCTTGATTTGCTGTGGTGCCTATGTAGAGCACCCTAATTTGACATTCAAGATAGGATATTTTTGTTGATTGATCAAATAAACTTGGATTTCAAGTATTTTGTTTCTTCATTGTTCAGTTCTACATCAATGGGCTTCATGTACCTATTCTTTTAGTAGCCTGACTTCTTTATATGCTAACTTATGAACAAACAAGGAAGTCTCTATGTTTGTGAATTGCTTTTGGACAATCAATAATGAAAACTGGAGTAAATACTTATGTGAAATTTCAAAGAATTGCAATGTGCTGTTTCTTATATTAGCATTTTTTTTTTGGTTTTAATATGCTTTTCAAGCCATTAATAAATCTTTGAGTGTGTTCTATGCTCAGTTTTTCCTTCTTATTTTTGGAGTGGCCAGGTCAATATGAATTTGGTGAAAGATTGCAACTGTAGAAGCATATCAGAGCCTTCTTGTTGAGAGGGGAAAAAGTGAAGTAGAAAAATGTATGGCCTGGTCTGCACTTGAGATACACAGCTGGCATCCGATTACTATTTGGTCTATGGAAGACTATTCAAGGCTGAAAAAGAATTTCAGGAGTGAGCAATCATTGGGAACTGCCGAGAAGACTGTAGCATCCCAAGCAAGGAAAAGTGTGGACGTGGTGGAGAACTTGAAACCATGGAAGCCTAATTTGTCATATGCCGATCCCCGTCATGAAATTACAAAAAAAGTAGATAATCTCTCTTCCAAGCCTTTGACAAATCATCAGAAGCAGTGTAGGACAGCAATTGAGGAAGAGGAGCTGGTGAAGTATATGTCCAAATTGCCAAGCTATCTGGAAAGAGGACAAACCCACCAAGAGAAGGTTTTAAATGTTGGGGTCCTTGACTGGGGCAGGCTAGAAAAGTGGCAGTGCAGGCAGAAACAGATGCCAGCTAGAAGTAGCAGGCATTCACTTTCAGGCAGTGACTCATCCTCACCTTTATCAACAGAAGGATCGTCTGTCTATTCTAGCAGAGGTCAGAGTTGCTCTCCGGGTCATCAAAGGACATGTCGCCCTTCACTGCAATTTCATCCGATGTCATCTCCCGCCAAAGGCAATTCTCCAGTCAAAGAAAGCATTGGCAAGTTTCAAGATGTCAAAGGTTCCCAGACCAGCAGGGTGAGTGAGCGAGCGAAGTTTATCAGAGCAGATCAGCCTTTTCCCAAAAACCATCCAGAATTCAATCTTGACCAGTGCAAGAGAAAACATAAAGGCCCAAAGATCAATCCGGAAAGTGGAACTTTGGCTAATGGGTTAAATCATGAAGGGCTGAAGTGTATGAAGACGAAAATGAATACAAAGACGAAGGCAACCGCAAAGCCTCCAGAGGGTGACTTTCTGAAGAGAACAGGGGAATTGCAAGAACAGAAGGCATATGTTGACCAAACAAATGAAAGATTAATTCTTCTTATACCAAGAGATTCCCCAAGAGGCACGCATTCTGGAGCGCCCCATAATTCAACTATGACGTTAGGCCTAAAGGAAGAAGAAGCAAATCAAAGGAGCTTTGCAGATATGACTACGGAAATTTTAAGTCCAGCAGTCCATTCTGATGTCCCACATTCATGCCCTCTGCCATATGAAAATGGCAGACATTCGGAGAGAAAATGTTGCTCAATAGATGCAGAAAATATCAGTTTTTTGCCTGATTCTTCTCAATCAGTACCACATCAAGTCAAAATAAGAATGCGTCCATCCCGTGATACAATTTCTAAACTAGAAAAACCAACTGTAATGCTGACTGATTCAAGTTCAAAAGAACCTTCTGTGGCAGAGAAAAAAACGAGCAATTTAGCTGCTGAAAAAGTTAGAAGCACATCACCATTTCGCCGACTTAGCAGTGGTATGAGCAAGATAAGCAAAAATTTCAGCTCCAAGGAGGGTTCATCTAAACCACAATTGAGCTCAACTAGTAATCCAGCACAATCTGGTTCAGAGATTGCTATGGCTTCCACATGCCGGGAAAATCAAAGTAGTGATACACAAAATGCTACGAGTAGAGCACGGTCAAGCCCTTTGAGAAGGTTACTGGATCCAATGCTGAAGCCTAAGGCAGCAAACTTCCATCCTTCAGTAGAGCAATTGCAGAGAGGTTCTATATCAACTGATAAAGTCTGCAAGTCATCCAATGTTCATTTAGATTGTATGCCTGGAGCTGCTCAGATTGGGAAAGTAAAATCAGACACGACCACTCCCTGTAGAATCAGTGTCAGTGATTCATCCAAGGACAAGAAGCACATATCTTCAGCATTTCAAGCCCTTCTCCGAGTTGCAGTTAAGAATGGCCAACCTACATTCACTTTCGCTGTTGACAATGAACGCGACATTCTTGCAGCCACAATGAAGAAATTGAGTGCCTCAAGGGAGGGTGACTACAGCTGCATTTACAACTTCTATGCCATTCATGAAGTCAAGAAAAAGAATGCGAGATGGATAAATCAAGGTGGCAAGGGCAAATGTCATGATTATATACCCAATGTTGTTGCCCAGTTGAAGGTTTCTGGTTCTCAGTTTTCCAATCTAACTAGACAAAATTATATGGCACAATCTTTTGCGAGGGAGTTTGTTTTGTTTGCTATGGATCTACAACAGGCAGAACAGCAAACATTAGATTTTCAGCCTAATGATGAGCTAGCTGCCATTGTTGTCAAGATCCCTGTAGTAATCAATAGAAGTACTGTCAGAGACGGCAATCGGACTATCAATTGCAATAATTTCTCAGAGGTGAGGTGTAATTCTACCTCTGGTAATGTACAGAATCAGCCCATCCTTAGCAGTCAAAATCTTATCAATACTACAGTCATTCTTCCAAGTGGCATTCACAGTCTGCCAAACAAAGGAGGACCTTCATCATTGCTCCAACGTTGGAGATCGGGTGGATCATGTGATTGTGGAGGTTGGGATTTGGGTTGCAAACTTAGGATTCTTGTCAACCAGAATCAAATTAATAAGAAATCAAGTCCAAGCAAAGCCTGTTCACCAATTGATAAATTTGAGCTCGTCTCTCAGGTATATTCTTTGTTCTATTGCTTAGACCAAATAATTGTACCGCACACTTGTAACTGTCAACTTACATCTCTTTCTCGTAATCAATATTTATCCACAGTGTGGAGAAGAGAACCAACCTGTCTTCATCATGACTCCTTTCAAGGACGGGATCTATTCTGTCGAGTTCAATACATCACTTTCAACATTACAAGCATTCTCTCTTTGTATAGCTGTTCTAGATGGTAAGAAACTATGTGAGATGTCAGAATCTAGCAACTTGTTTGAAGAAAAAACTTCTCTGGAGACAATACTGTCACAAAACGATGGAATGCGGGCTCCAAACGGAATTGCAGGAGAGGTCCCTGCAAGATATGTCTCATATCCACCCATGTCACCGGTAGGAAGGGTCTAGTTTGAAGTCAAATGATCTCTGTAACTAGACACATCCGATATTATAGATAGATAGATGGATGGATAGATAGATAGATACAATTTCAGTCGGCTGTTTGAGCAATGGATGGACCTGGATTGAAGTTCTGCCACTGAGATTAGTGGTTAAATCAAATGAAAAATAAGCATATATTCTGCAAGGCTTCCGAGATGGTAAGAAAGTAGCCAAGAAGCCTGAGATCATGCATGGTATTTTGTGCTAGTTTTGGTTTGAGTTCTTATGACAAGAGAATCAGTGTCAGCTGTGCTCAGAGCAACTCTATCTTCATCAATTTAAGTGCATAATATTACCAGTGAATGGTGTTTTTGCCTTCCATTAGTATTCAAATTTCTGTTAACCATTCATTTTAACTAAACCTCAATCTAATTTAAGATGGGGGTTAACATCAGCTAAATAAAGAGCTGGGAAAATTATAAACCTGGAAACTGTAATCTTTAATTATTCATGACAACAGTGCAAGATTTGGATGGTAAAGACCAAGGAAGCATCCTGTGGTAATGGTCCCCAAAAATCCATGCTATCCATAAGCCCACATTTAACCGGCCTTCAAAAATCTAATATCCCAGAAATAGTACATTAATCCTGAATTTACAAGTCAAGAAAGTTTAACCAATCAAACATTAACAAGAACTCAACGCCTTACAAATACATAAAAACCTATACTACTACAATGAAATTAATTTTTTACCCTTTTAAAAAAATGAGATGTCTTTGTTGTTGGGGTAATTAAAATCGTTTTGTATAGCTCACTATATATGAATATATATGTGTTTTTTTTTAAAATTTAAAATAGTAAAATGATTAAATTATTTTTAAAGTAAAAAAAATTTAAAGCTATGACTGAGGGTGTTGTTATTTTTTTTTATTTTTAAAATTAAGTAAAAAGACAAATTTATCCTCAGGAAGGATTATATTGGAGATTACTCAAACAAGCCCCACCCAAAAAACAGAAGAAAACAATTTATCTTCTGAAATTCTTATTGGGATTGTTTTGACTGACTGATAGATATTGTCAAGATATATCAAGATTTATCTTCCAGTCCAATTTTGTTCTGTTCACTCTTTGAATTGTTGAAGCACCATTGCTAGATTTTCTTTATATGTAATTACTGACACTTCTAAAGATGTCTCAATAGTTTTGACATGTATTTTCTAGATCTTCTCAAAATATTTTCCCGCACCAAGGGACTCTAGACACTGGTTTTAGGCTCGTTTCATCTCGTGGAGTAACTTGCTGGAGATACTCTTCAGGCTGCACTTTTCACTGGTCTGTATGTCGTTAAAGGAGAACCCAAAATGCTACCCATTTTCACTGACAGCAGAAGATGGTTTCTTTACTTGTGAGATTATTTTTATCATTTATTTCACTGAACATTATTCACTCGCAGAATGACTATATGATATGTAAGTAGATGGAGCGATGAGCATGATACTAGTTGTTGTTTTCCTCCTATATGTCTTACAACTCTCAAGTATTTTTTTCTGTACTTCGATTAGGCTTGCCAGATTCTCTGCATAGTCACATTCTATTCAACTCGTCTATCTGACCCGTCTCATATGCAATCAGATTCCCTAATTTCAGGACTTAAGGTGCTGCCCTGTTATGAAAGTTGTTTAATTATTGTCGCTGTTAGATTGCTGTGATTGAAGCATCTTCTTATAATCAGGCACAACTGTCTTTTTCAGGGCTCAAATCTTGCCAGGCTGCCCCCTCTAGAGAGTGCAATTGAATTGTTTGTGACCAACAATAAGTTTTGAAATATTCAACTATTTTTTGTCATTATTTTTACTGCACCTTGTTGCTCATTTAACTCGCATTAATGTGCGGTTTCCAAAGGCTTTGATTATGGCTGTAGTGATTTTATTTTTTCATGGCACATGATATTTACTGTAGTCTTTGTGCATACGAACCATATATATGGCATTCTATTGTATACAAGGACTGACTCTCACTTCTGTTGGCAATACTTGGCCCATAATTGCAGTTGCATTAAGCAGCTTGCTTGGTTACTTGCTGTGGTTCAGATCTTTCTTATTTTAACATCTAGCAAACATTTCACGGTTGATGTTTTTGTTGCCTGGTAGAAGGACTCGATCTTGTCCTGAATTTGATTCCCTGGAAACTGTCTGATAGGTTTGGATTGTTTAATGCTTCTGCCCTATCGGATTGTTTAATGCTTCTGCAGGTATACTGTAAATTTTGTAACATTCTTTACTGACAAGAAGCTGCCAGGTTAGTTTTTCATATTGATTTCTTTCCTATAAAAATCACTTCTCATGTTATATTTCATGGATACATTTTTGGAAGAGAAGAGTTGACTGATAACGTTATTCATCATCTAATGTGTTTCTTAGATAATTTTAGTTTGGTCCTCCATTTGACAAAAATTACAATTTGACCCTAAAATTTTGGAAAAATTACAGAATGGTCCCTGAAGCATAATTAGAGGTTCTGGACAAAAATGAGGATGAATTATGGACATAATTCCACTACAGTCATGAATT
>NW_011499890.1:1027229-1052360 GCF_000495115.2 Populus euphratica | reverse complement strand
ACCTTTCCATAAGAACCTAAAGTCATAATTATATATATATATATATATATTCATCCTTGTTATATTATCTCATGTGTGTATATTGAATGTTATCTACTCACTGATTTGTTGAACTCACCCTCTCATTATTTATCATTTCCAAGCTTATAGCTTGATAGTAGGTTACTTTTGTTGGACCTTCAGAACCTGCTCTTTTGATTGTAATTTATACATTTCCTTATATCTAGTCAGTGCTCCAAAACTCTTGTATTAAAACAATTAAGTTATATTATGAAATTAGTTTGTTGTTATTGCTGTGTTGAACTCTGATTGATTTATTAAAGGATAACTTTGTATATAAGTTTGGATTCGTATAAATATGAAACCCTGGAAGAAAACCTTACCTATGTGCTGGTCATAGATCCGAGATTCGGGTTGTGATAAACATCGGAACCTTGGAGGGGAACCTTACCTATGTGTTGGTCATGAATCCGGGATTTCGAGTTGTGACAAACACCTCCCATCCCATTACTGACTGGGTATCTGTTGAGAATGAGGATTGATTCTTGGTAAATGAATGCTGCTAGTCATTGTAACCAGTTTTCCCTTGCCATTTGTCTTTAGGCGATTTGAAATTGTTTGATGTCTGCCAAATGGAGAGCACAAATGGATCGTGAGATTGAAGCTAGGAGCATAGGTGGGATAGCGGTTAATTGTACATAAATGTTTAGCACCGGTTGAAGATAGCTCTGCTGATGTGCCGCATTGAACGTGCCTAAAATTTATGTTCGAACCAATGTGTCCTTAGCTCATTTTGCTTGTTAGATAAACCTCAGTTTCTGTATAGATTAAAACTGGAATGAAATGTTTTGGTTTTCTCAAATCCTACAGTTTCTCTATACCCTTGCACTCTTTCCTTCTGTTTATGGAATTGTTCTCAGTGAAGTACAGCTGCCTATTGACAACAGAGAGACGTAGAAAGAGCACTGTACCTGGCACTACTTGTCATGCTTAACAAAGAATACTGAACATTTGGTCCACAGAAATCTTTAATGAAGCATTAAAGATTAGAGGGACCGTGTTTGTGTTGATAGTTTCTCATCGAGAGCAAACGACCTAAATTTTTTTGAGAATACATTAACAAGTGGAGGCAGCATGTGCTCTGCCTTTTCATGTAATTGGGCTTTGCATGAGGCAATGATGCAAAATAATAATGCTTCTTGTCTGTGTCCCTCAGAGGCTACATCCCCCTACATTATACATCTTTTTCTTTCCTCTGCTTTTATGGGAGGAAATGTGACGTTGGAGGCATCACTTGTTATGTCACATGCCTGGCCTGGTTGCCCTTCTTATCAAAGGTCTCCTGTCCTCGTGTACTTACATATGGCTTTTCTGCACGTTATGGTGGTGGACAAAATAATCCATAAAATAGAACCTCCGTCGTGCATGTTTTAAAAAGTAGCTCAAGCTATTCATCAAGAACAAGTAAGCATGGCATGGACAGACATACAGTTCAGGCAGGATAAAGTCATGCTTGTTGCCAGTCAAAGAAAGGAATATAGATGCCAGGTATAGCTTTTGTTGAACATGTGAAGGTGGTCCATGAACTAATAGAAAAGGAAGTGACCTTTGCCCTCATGCTTCCCAAATCCAAGAACTCCCTTGCTGATCCATGTTTTAAAGTTCCCAAACAGATCCATTGCAGAATCCTCGATGTCTGTGCTAAAGTCTTAGTTAAAGCAATACGTTAAAAGTGAAGGAATACTAAATGATGGGTTCTTGCACAGCTGTTGTTTCTTTACCCTCGTGGGCTCACTCACCAGTCCCCAGTGTCTGTGGGGGTGGAGACCACAGTGCGTCTGTGCTCTTGCATTGCCTGAATGCTGGCAAATAGGTCCACGTTGAGTCAATTGAGCTGGAAAAAAGAAGCTGGGCAAATATCTCCATTATATCTCTTAATTTATTATGTGATCTTTGGATTGGACCCTGTTCTTCTAACCATTAAAGCCTGTCGATCACGTTATAAAATAAATAGCAAGAGCTTTTTCATTTTCAGGTTGGCATGGCAAGGTGTCTTGCTGGGAACAGAATGCAAGGTTGGTGCTTGAGATCTTCTATCATGAGATCATATCTCAAGCTGTTAGCTTTGTCGCAGACATCTTGGTTTGGTTTCTTTAAACAATTTGAAACATGGTGAGAAAAGTGTCACAATTTTTAGGTGCTGCTTGCAAAATTGAAGCCCCAGCAGGGTATTTTGTTTGGCAGCAGACAGTATGGTCTTTGGCATCTTGGAATTGTTTAAGCAAAATTAACAAGTTCAAAGCTCAGTTTGCTGGCAAAAATGGGCGCAAGTTTTGAAACCACGAGGTCATTATTATCTGTAATTTGTACTTTACATAAACTAGAAAGTTCCTAAAGAGGCGTGCGTTCTCTCTTGTTGGCCGATGTTGCCGGTGCTGCTCTCCTCAGGCCGCAGCCTGCTCTTCTAGCAGGTTCGCTGTGGTGCTGATTTTTTATTTGGAAATCTACTGAACTAATATTTTTTTATTTTTAAAAGTAAAAAAAAAAAAAACTAATTTGAAGATTATTTTAAAAAAATTTACAAAAAAAACTTTTCAATCCTGAAAAAAACCGGGACCATGATGTTTCAACTTACCAAAGCAAGATCTATCATGAATCTTAAAAGAACAGTTAGTCACCAAGATCAAGTACCAAGAGTTTAAATGTGACCATAAATTCAAGGGATAATTGGATAAGATGGAGGAAAGCAAGCCCAAATTACCATCAATTATAGGGATCCCACCATCCATTTACGAGGTTAGGATGCATTATCCGAATCTTACCAGACACAGAACATGTTACCTTTGAGCCTCACTAACCATGATGTTCACCAACTGTGGCCTAAAGTGTAAACTGTAAAACCCATTTTTCCGTGAAATTCATAACTGTAATCATCAAAGCTATGGTTCTTATTGAACACATTATTAGAAATTTTTTTTTAAAAAAAAGTAAAAGAAAGAGATAGAGAAAGACAACACAGTAAATTTCCAATAAAATATAAATAGTTTCTTATAGTGATTATTAATCAAATAATTTCACAAGATTATAAGTGTGTTATTAGTAACTTAGCGCAAATTTTCTCAAAGTATATTTAAAATATATATTTTTATATTTTTTATATTAATTTATTAAAATCATAAAATAATACTTAAAATAATGTTAATATAAAATTTCTCTACATAAAACTATTTAAAAAGGCATTTTTAAAAATTATATGTTGAACAACAAAGACAATCATACCTTTAAAAAAGTCATTTATAGTGCCTTAAGTATTTTTTATTAAAAATATATCAAAATAATATTTTTTTATTTTTTAAAATTTATTTATAATATTAATACATCAATATTAAAAAACATAAAAAAATAATTTAAAAAAAATAACAAAACAACTGTTTAGCGCGTAGCCAAACAAGCTATTCTTCTGGAAGAGGGAGAGCGTTGTCGAGTTGAATTCAATCTCCTTTCTTTGACTTTGACCCTGTATTAATTGCCACAAACACCAAGCAAGGACCTTTTAAGATTTCTATGCTTTTCACGCTTTGCCTTCGCACGTACCAGAATATTATCAGCGTGTCCAATTATCCTTCATTCAGTGTATTACACCCGCTTATTTCGAGAGTGGCTTTAGTTTCTAAGTTGTTGTACTTGGGAAGAGAATCTAGGAAAGAGACAACATAAAAAAATGGAAACGTCAAGTAAAGAAGTGAAAAAATGCAGAGAGAGAGTTGAAAGTGAAACAAACAGCTTAGCTTTTGGATCTTAAAAAGGTTTGTTTCCTCTTCTCTCACTTTCTTGCTTCCCAAACAACACTTCCCCTTCCATTTTCTCTCTTCCACTCCCAAGAAATAAAGTGTTATATATGTGTGTGTGTGTGTGTGAGAGAGAGAGAGAGAGAGAGTATAACACGGTAATAGACTCGAAGACTCCTCTTACTACTGTTACTCAAGCTCTAGGCTTCAGTATAGCTCCTTTGAGAAAAACAGAGAGAAACTCAAATGCAGAGAAATATGAGTACTAAAAAGTAAAAACTTATCTGTTTTTCTTTATCTTTGTATTTAAAGAAGAAACAGAAGAAGTGATATAGTCTAGATCATAGGAGGAGGAGGAGGCAATGGGAGGTAGGTGCTCCAAGTTATCACTCTGTTGGTGGCCTTCCCATCTCAAGTCAAACCTCAACTACCCCTCTGATCTTGGTAATCTAAATAGCTTTCTACGACCAGCCGGAGTAGTGCTATTTCCTTTTCCTTCAGTTTTTCACTGCCTTATCTTTTTCTTATCTGTAGTTAGGGTTTGCTTTATTCTCCTTTATTGTTTTTGGGTTTTGACAAACTAATATACAAACTTGTATTTGTAGAGAATGAGGAGTTATTGCCTGGTGGGTTTAGAGAGTACAGTTTGGAGCAGCTAAGAGCTGCCACGTCAGGGTTCAGTTCGGACAACATAGTATCAGAGCACGGAGAGAAAGCTCCCAATGTAGTTTACAGAGGGAAGCTTCAAGAAGATGATCGCTGGATTGCTGTAAAACGTTTTAACAAGTCTGCTTGGCCTGATTCTCGCCAATTCCTTGTCTGTAATTCCAATCTCTCTTCTATCTTTTGTTTTAAATTTCAATCCCGCTTTGTTTTTTGAGCTTTTTGTGACTTTGCTGCTGTTGGGTTCTTATTATATAGGAGGAGGCTAGAGCAGTGGGGCAGTTGAGGAATGAAAGATTGTCCAATTTGATAGGGTGTTGCTGTGAAGGACAGGAGAGGTTACTTGTTGCTGAGTTTATGCCCAATGAGACTCTCTCTAAGCATCTTTTTCATTGTAAGCCATCCTTGCTTTTCATCCTTAACTTTTTTGTTTAAAAAAAAATATATAGTTGAGCAATCGTTGGAATTAATTTAACGTCAAAAATTAAAAGGTTGAATTTGGGTTCAGGGGAGAACCAGCCGATGAAATGGACAATGAGGTTGAGAGTGGCTCTTTATTTAGCTCAAGCTTTGGATTACTGTAGTAGTAAAGGAAGAGCCTTGTACCATGACCTTAATGCTTATAGAATCTTGTTTGACCAGGTACTTGCTACGTTTTATATATTATATCAAACTCATCTTTCTCAATTTCATGATCTGCTCCTTAAATTCAATTAGTACTTGTCAGGATGCTAACCCGAGGCTCTCTTGCTTTGGCCTGATGAAGAATAGCAGAGATGGAAAGAGCTACAGTACGAATTTGGCATTCACTCCTCCTGAGTACTTGAGAACTGGTAATAAGTGAAGCTACTCTGTTTCCTTGCTTTTATTTTTACGCATTGGGTGCCAGTACATGTCAATGTCCTGTTGGTTGAGCTTAATGTAGATGCCTATGTATGGCAGGAAGAGTGACACCAGAGAGTGTGGTTTATAGCTTTGGCACCCTATTGCTTGATCTTCTCAGTGGAAAACACATCCCCCCAAGCCATGTAATATATATTCTCTTTGCTCTAATATTTGTTTAAGGTGGAATTTCATATGTATTTCTCTTGGCATTTTAACGTATGATATTTAGAAGCTGAAAAAGTAATTTGAGTTTTTAGTTTAACTTGAAATTGAACTCAGAATTTTCTGAGGAGACAATAAGCTTTTAATACTTGACATTTGGATTGTATGGTGCCTGATCGTTTCAATCAGAGAAACTTTTGAGCTTAGTATTGCCTCTCTTTTTTCACTTCCTTCTTTGGCAGGCACTTGACCTTATACGTGGAAAAAATTTTCTGATGCTGATGGACTCTTGTTTGGAGGGTCATTTTTCAAACGATGATGGAACTGAACTGGTGCGTTTAGCTTCACGTTGTTTACAGTATGAAGCTCGCGAGAGGCCCAATGCAAAGTCTCTTGTCAGTGCTCTCGCTCCTCTTCAAAAGGAAACTGAGGTGGGCATTACTTCTTTTACTCCTTTGTAAGACAATGCACACACGCATGAGACATTTCATTGGAATTTTGTGGTGTTGCTCTGTTAGTTAATGTTTTTATCATGCAAATTATAATGTTACATTCGTTCATTATATTGTATCATCTCAGTTACTGGTATTTAGCAGGTTCCATCCTACACTTTGATGGGTATTCCACATGGAACTCAATCCCCAAAGCAAACAATGTTGTTGACACCTCTAGGTGAAGCTTGCTCAAGATTGGATCTTACAGCAATACATCAAATTCTAGAAAAGGTGGGATACAAGGATGACGAGGGAATTGCAAATGAGGTTGGTATCTACTGCATATATTGTTTGATTTTTGACACATGGCTATTTTGCCCTGTTTTGAACAATGCCTTTAGTGTCTCCGAGTTTGTCTGATCATTTGATCTGCACATTAACAGCATCAGTTTCCACGGAATAGCAACCCATTGTTTCTGTTATTTCCATCACTTTTCAGTCACAAGAGATTACCATTTCTCACCCAGTCACTTGGAGATCAATCTCCACAAATGAGTTCGATTGGACATTGCCTCTCATTCCTTATTCCCCAATTGACATGTGTAACTCTCAGAATTTAGAAGGGCTTTTTATCGATCATTTTTAAACTGATAGACAAGTACCAGACTTCTTGACATATAAAAATCTTCTTGAAAACATGAGGGATGATTCCCTTTCAAAACAGATAATCGTTTTCTCCCATGCTGACAGCTTTATTGTACAACATGGTAGTAAACAGAAAAGTACTTTGATTACCATTTTCAATCATTAACGTGTTAACAAAGTTTGACTTTTTTCATTATTATACCTGTACTTAACACCGAGTGTAATTAATTTCTCTTGCCTTGTAGCTTTCCTTCCAAATGTGGACAGATCAGATACAGGAAACACTGAATTGTAAGAAACATGGTGATGCTGCTTTTCGAACTAAAGATTTTAACACTGCCATCGATTGTTATACTCAAGTAAGTCATGTTCATTGACAACTGCAGAGTCTTCCTTCGTTTTCTTACCTAATATAGGGCCTGTCGTCAAGTCCAAACATAGTGAAATGCATGGTTGCTACACTTTTTTACTGATATATGATATGGAGGAGATAGGTTAAAAGCTAAGGAGATGTTCTTCTACATGTGGAATAATTTAATGAAATAATTGGCCATGGCCTTCAGCTCTGTAACAGAAGAAAGTGAGGCGTGTCCTTTATAAGAAAGCTTCACCTTGCCATAGATTAAAATATTGCCATGAGTTTAGTTACTGATTTGATGGAAAGCTATAGAATGTGCTTTAAGATTTTAGGTAGTATATAAGTTTTTTTCCTGGTTGTGCAGTTTATTGATGGCGGGACCATGGTATCTCCAACTGTATTTGCTAGACGCTGTTTGTGCTACTTAATAAGTGACATGCCACAACAAGCTCTTGGAGATACTATGCAAGCTCAAGCACTTTCCCCCGAGTGGCCCACTGCCTTCTATCTTCAAGCTGCTACCCTCTTTAGCCTTGGGATGGACAGTGATGCACAAGAAACTCTAAAAGATGGCACATATTTGGAAGCCAAAAATCATAGAAACTGAAAGCGTATAGCCTTTTTTGTAAAAAAAAAAATTATATACTCGTATTCATCTCTATTTGTTTCTTTTGCATTTTAATTTCTGCAGCACCACAAGTTTAACTGTATTATTTATATGCTTGGTGTATGTCATCATCATTTTGATCTGAACTTTGAACAAGCCTCTTGCTTCTTGGCGACTTCTTGTTGTCCGTACTAGGTTTAATACTACATCGATCACAAGCTGAACGTAAATTACCGCATGTTCAGTGGTGCTGATCCAAGTGCTTTCAGCTGAAAAAACATCAAATTGCTGCCTTTTGAGGACGTCTAAGGAACCAGGGACAATACCGATTACCAAATTCCACCGAAACGAATTGGAATTTAGACAGGAGCCCCGTTTTATGGATCACCCGGACAGATCATCTGGACAAAGCTGCTTAGCAGTCTCCTGAAGCGACTAAAGTCTGAATGTCCTAGTTTAACATCAAAGTTGTGCAGTTGCCTCATACATGGCCAAACAATATGTCTTTTCAAGGTAGCTCCAAAAGCAAATGTAAAGTGTCCATGGCAGGCTTGGAGGACTCGAGACCATGTGCCTCGGAAACTTGGTTGCACTTATGGCTACCAGGTGGAAGGGAAGCAATTGGCTGCCTCGTGTTAGGAAATCAATTTCCTTTGGTCGTTGCCACTCGCACATTGAAAACGCAATGACATTGGCGATGCCAAATCAATTATCAATTGAGCACCAATAACTATTTAGTTTCTCGTCGAGACAATTTGCCATCTGAACTGTTCATATACAAATAGCTCAATATTAGCTACCAAAAAATTTATATAGTTGCTAATAATATTTCTCCAGTTTCACCAAATGCTATAAGAACATTAAACAAATGAGTCTCGTAATGTTCAATTAATATTCATTAAGCAATTTTAATTCTTGCACCAAAAACTGCCAATAATCACGCAACATTATGCAAATGATTTAACTGTAATGACAGAGATCATGTGCTACAGGCAAAAAGACGAACTCTTATCACCAAGGTCCTGAAGCCAAAAAAAATGATCTTATTTATAGTAAAATCTAAAAGACAGATTCAAAACTGCCATTAATTCCTAATCAAATGAAAATGACATCATAGATTAGAGAATAATAACAATGTGAGAATTGTTAGTTCCCTTCCTCTTCCAATCTATTCATGAAGAACAAATTTCAAACCCGAGCAGGTATGAGTTTCACATTGGACGTTGACCAGCACTAAGCATCTGGCCGATAATACCATTCACCTGGCAAAAACATTTGAGCTTTGATTATATAACCATCCAAACAGAAGAGCTTGCATTTGTAACAACTTGGACTGCAAAATGTGCAAGCAAAAACACTAAAGGAAGCACAATGTTTTAACACAAGTATGAAATTACCAAAAGAACCGGGGCATTCGCAAAGCCACCATATGAATAGTTTTCCAGGAACAGAAGGAAGGCATATATGAGCAAGAAACATGTAACCATGTTATGATTCTTCACATTTACCTATAATTACAATGAATGCTAAAATGTACCAAGAAACGTGGAAATTTTTTGATAGAGCATATCCATATGGTATTCACCCTTTATGAATATTAGCCATTTTATAATAGGTGTCTGTATATGCTGAGAATTTAAAAAAAAAAAAGATGGCAAAAGCCAAAACATAAAAGAAAGATTAATTGATCTGATTAAAACAACAGGCACAACTGAATGATGCATCTAACAAACAAAACTATACAAAAGATTAACTATCAGTAAGATATTGCTTGATCAGAAAAAAGAAGAAGCAAGACATTGCAAACAAACCTTGAATAGAAGCGACATGAAAAGTAGCAAATGAAAGATGGAGATCAAGCATGTAACATTATATCATTATTTGTGTTGTACACCTAAGGCTATAAGAACTAAAATTCATACAAGCAGATACGTCTAAAAAAATTGTTTCACATGATTGCATTTAAAAAAATATCAGCATAGATGATTTGGTTAAAATAGATCATTGTTTATTAACTAAAGTTCTAAGCATTGCTAAACATTAAAGAGATATAAATTGAACAGCTAATTGAAAAAAGGTAAATAACCTACCGCCCAGTATTTCGAAACACATCTGTCAACACAACTATTTTCACCCATGTTTAACTCAGCCTCCTTGTGCCTGAACAGAAAGAAAAAACATAAAAGTTGAAGACAAAGCAAAAAAAGAAAAAAGAAAATGAATGTGAAGCTCAGATATTTTCATCCATCAACACTTTCACAAGGGTCACTGATCCCTACAAACAGAAGAAAATCAGAGAATTTACCTTTTGTCAATGCACTTGTTGAAACATGTATTGAGAAGCCTGAAATAACAATAATCCAATAATCAAATTCAGGCACAAAGTGATCCTTTATCTCAGATATGATTCCAAATTGTTTAATGATTGAAATCCAAGCTCATGTGATACCAATAGAGATCACATGAAAAATAAAAAGATGATAACCACAGCTAAATGTTTCAAACTTAGAAAGCCAGTTATTCAGTTTTCACCTCTTACTAATCACTAATAACTAAAGAAGAAAAGATTAATGAAGCACGAGGGCAATCATTCATCTCCTTCAATCAACTATGCTAATTCTAATCAGGTATAAACAGTTGTCGAGATAGCGTGGTTGTCTATCAAAAAAAATCCCATCCAAAAACATCAAAGAAAAAAAAACACTTCAGTAAACAGCGAAATCCTACCGCTTCAGTACTGATTGTCAGCTCTTCACAATTCGCATAATCTAAAATTGAACAAACCATAGAAGACCATGATGATAATGAAAGTGAAACAGGCATAAAAAGCAACTAGAAAAGAATGTAATTGTTTCATAAACGGAAGCTCGAAGATTCCCATATAAATAAAAATGAAACAGAAATGAAAAGCAACAAGAAAACATTGTAATTGTTTCATAAAGGAAAGCTCCCAGCTTCCCAAATATCTCCAATGCCTCTGTTTTGCACTCCTATTACTAAAACACAAAAAGAAACAACTTATTACCTGTTAAACAGCTCGACTCTGTATTCCATCTCGGTCTCAGCCATGCCATAGGCCTACAACACCATTATCAAAATCCAAAAACTCAAAACACTGATTGCAAAATGTCCACGTAAATAATCGTAATAAATTATCAATAAAAACATATAAATAGAAAAAACAAAACAAATACTAGTACTTAAAACCAACCAAAAATCACCATAAATAACAAAAATCACAAAAGGGTACCCAATTCACTGTCTAAAAATCCCATAAGAGAAGAGAAAAGGCTGAAATGAAAGGACCCACCTGTTCTTTGGAGACACCAGCTGGTAGACCAACGTTATTCGCAGCCATTGTACTTATACCCTGTACCCACCACAAATACACAAACTTATTATCAACCCACAAAGAACCTTTCTCGGGTAATTTAGAACGAAAATCGAATCCAAACGTACTGTAAGAGATGAGTAGAAGGAGCCGCGAGATGGATGCGAATTAGGGTTTTAGGAGGCAAGGCAAGCGAGGCCACAGTTTGTTCATTCTATTAAAAAGGAAAAGTAGTGCGTTGATGATCATAATATCACATGCTTGTATGCTTAGTATCTACAAGGCCCAATGATAAGAGGCCACGCAACCTAGCACGAATGAAATTGAGGGAGTACATTATTATCATTCGCCAGCGCTGCGCCGTAGATAGAATGAATTTTTCTAACGTAAAAAAATATTATATGTGTTTTAAATGTTTTTTTAGTATATATATATTTTTAAAATTATATAAATATTAATTTGATATGACCGGATTAATTTATTAGATTTAAAAATAATTTAAATTATTAATAAAAATATTGTTTGATTTAAAATAAATATTTTAAAAATATTTTTTTATAAAAATTAAAATGGTAACATATTAAATCGATTCAAATTAACTTGGATTAATTTATTAATTTACATGATGAATCATGAAATTATAATAATTTTATAAATAATAAAGTATAAAGTCTAATTTTTAATAAATTCATACTTAAATAATAAAATTAAAAAAATTAATTACAAAAAACTAATAAAATAGTCCGAGTAAATTTATATTAACCTTTGAAATCTAAAATTCTAGTTATAAAATTGAGATATTTTAATAAAAAATAATAAAACAAATTATAAAATTTGATTCCTATTTAACTTGGTATAAAAAATAAAATTAAAAAATATATTAAAAAATAATATAAAAATAACTCTAATTAACCTAATTAATCCGCAAAACCAATAATTCGAGTCATCAAATAAAAATAAATTTTTAAAAAATAAATTAAATTAAATTAAAAAGTCTAGTTTTCAATTATGCAAATATTAAAGGATGAATTCGAAAAAAATTAATTAGATAAATAAAAAAATTAATTAATAAAGTTAATTCATTAATATAAAACTGAGATAATTTTATAAAATTAAATTATAAAAATTATAAAATTAAATTTTTAATAAAAAATAATATTTAATACTGTAATTTCAATAAAAAAATCATTAAAAAAAACAAAGAAAAGAAAAACTATTTTTTGACGAGGGTACTGTAAAATCTCTTTCCCTTTCAACCTTTTGTTAATTTATATAAAAGAGACACGTGTAACCTGCTCGGTTCCCAAATGGAACACCTAAATAAGACCCCAATTTTGTTTTATTTTTCTAGGGTTTTGGTGCTGTGTTTTTAGGGTTTTTGGATTGGGGGCTATAACAAGTGAAGAAGAAGAGTGAAGGGAGCCAGAAGCTCAGAAATCAGACTGTCAATACTAATAAGCAGGTAAGGAGACGGGATGCTCTCTATCTAACCCTAAAAATAATAATGAAAGAAAATGTTGTTAATTTTTTATTGTTGTTAATTTTTTGTTGTTGTTGCTGAAGGTAGGAATGAAGCGCGGTTCCTTTTAATCAATCAATAGCAGAGTCTTGTTGCTACATGAAACATCTATCCTCGAGTAATTGAATTGTTCCGAATACCCTGACCTTTTAGTTGATTATGCAGCTACTGCAATTTTCTTTTCAGTTTCCCGTTTCTGTTTTTTGAGTTTCGACTTCTTGCGTGTAACTTTTGCAGGTAATCCAGTACGGGAGGTGTTGAAAGATGCATGTCAGAAGTTGATGTTGACGTGCCAGCATGTGAGGAGCTCATTGGACAAGGCTGTTGATGATTATAGATGGAATTCCACCACATATATAGATACCAAATAATGGTTGAGATCGATGTGACCAATTGCAATCTTCATGTTATGGTTTTAGCTGAATGCAACACGATATGTTTGATCCAATTCAATCAGTGTGTTTGGATATGATTCGTGTTTCTCATCATTTTGGAAGTTGGATACAAATTTCTTCATCTTTTAGGGGTTGGGTGGAACAAATTTAATTGGCATTTCTGCTATCTAAGTTAAACAGAGTCAGAGAGCTATTCATCTATCAGGCAGGAGGGAGCAATTTTGATTTTTCTGTTCTCTCATGAAGGTGCGATCTGTTTATTTCATTCCCATTTGATTTCCAGATAATCACAGAATGGTCCAAGTAATTTACAGAACTGCTGCCAATACATGTGGATTTGGAATTTCCGTACTAGCAGCAGGCAGTGCATTGCTCGAGTGAGTTAGTGAACACCTGGGTTTGATTCTAACCAAATATGAGGCCAAGTAGAATCAGTATTTGCCCATGAGAATCAGCCAATCCTCTCTGCTCCATTTACAATCGTCCAAAATTGGAAACTATTGCTTACAGAAGTTTTCTGAACATAGTTAAAAACTGAAGGGGGGAAAAGAGAAGGACAGCAGGCAGGAATTATATGTAAACGAAGATAGTGATTTACGTGTATGCATAATACAGAAACAAATACACTGGAGCACCTGATCAGTTGCAGTTGCAGTGTTAGTCACAGATGTGGCACAACCTATAAGCTAGAATACGGACGAAGAGCATAAAAAACAGGCACTTGATGGAAGGGGGGTCACACTCACACCTCATCCCTGATGCCAAGAAATGGCCACGACTTGCTTCCCGGTTCAAGAGAGGACTTTAAAGTGAAAGATCCAAGAAATGACAAAGGCCATCACCATGCAGGCAAGTAAGAAATTCATAACGCGGCGGCTATGCCAAAATGCTTGGGTCTCCACGAGGGTAAGAGGGGCTGCTGGTGCTGATAAGACTGCCGCACTAGCGTTATGTGCCTCATTTGTCTGTTGGCCTGCAACACCAAGTGCAGTGGCACCACATATCTCACATGTCCTGTAAAAACAGAAACACAACAGCGTTAAGATAATTTAGAACTTAAATCAAAATTGAATTGCCATAAAAATAAACATGGAGTCTCAAACAAGGTAACATCTTGAGTTCAAAAGGGTAAATTTTGTTTGGTGACAGATTAAATTGTTTGAATTCATATATACTTATGGCATTTCAGAAGAGCCACTGAAGATTTATTAGTTTTTGAGAGTGCTATGGAAAGCATTTTGTCGCTATTTACGCTAAATTCATATGTTGACACTATTCAGCAAATGCATACAAACACCTTACCGTAGAATGGTTAGATCATTCGGTATGCATATAAGCCTTCTTGTAAACAACAAAGGCAGCATGTCGCAAAAACATAATTGGATCAGTAATGAGAAACAATAAAAACCTGTGACAGTGGGTACAACCACAATAGCAGAATGAAGAAATGACCAATTTATACGGATAAAATGAGAGGCAATCACGTTTGTGTCCTATATGCAAGTGTGTAACGATTCACAAAAGGAGAAGTTTGCATACCATACTTCAAGACATTCATAGAAGCAGAATTTCTGCAGTTGAATATTTGAATATTCGTAGAGAAGCACTTGTCTACTTCTCAAAGTCAATACTTGCTCCTAGCTATGGGTTTCATGGCCCCACACTTCATGCTTCATAAAATGTAACCGTGAAAGACCCTCTACGCTGTTTGTTTCTTTCTCTTTTTTTAAGGAAATTTGGCTTTGATTCAAGTCAGGGTAACTACAAGATTTACTACGCCCACAGAATTTCTACTTGGCCTTCAATTTGACAGTTCTGTTCCCCCTTATTCAGAAAGGTCACAAAGGAGCAAAAGAATAAGGACAACTATAACCAGAGCATGGCAGGAACAATAGCTAACAAGAGTCCAGAGTGGTTAGATTGGCTAATGTCAAGCACAAGGAGGAAAGCTTTGTCCATGTGAATTTGGAAATTTGAATGTGCTGATAAGTGATTAACTCGGTAACAAAAACAGGAATTATCGAGGTTAAGTGGTAGGTGATCAAGAAGAATCTAATTCAAGTATTACAAATTTGATGAACTCCCAAAAATCTAATATATTCAAGAAATATGTTATTTGGCATTTGGATTTGGTTAATCAAATATCAATCTTCTTATTTCCTTTTCCTTAGCCCATAAAATGAAAAAAATTGATAATATTAGTTCTGGTATCTTCAAAAACAGTTCTTATTAGGGACTTGAAGAACCTTCAATAATAAAATCAATATTTTTAAATAAATAAAAAAATAGCTTTGAATTCCAAGAAAGATAATGTTTGTTCTTGGTATTATAAATTTTTAGAGTAAGAAAAAATGAACCATTTACTTAAAAGAGGAATAATTCTTCAATTTTAATAGCATTAATAGAGACAAATATCTTTTATATATTATTAATGAGATAGAAAATGTAGTAAACCCCTTAAGATCTATAGATATAGAAAAATAATTACTTCTAACATAAACAGTTAATGTTAATAATCTAAAAATAAAATTTTATAGTCATAACATGGATCTTTAAGTCCAATTAAGTTTGACGTGTAATCAAATCTAAAAAAATAAATTTAGGAGTTCCTCGTACCCTCAATGTCTTGGTTTAAGCTCTTGGCAGAACCAAACATAACAATTCCAGCAACTTGCTAGATTAATGTGATTTGAATTTAGTTCTAAATCCATGTATATTAAGTTTGATATTTTATTGTTTATATTGACTTAAATTTAACTCATAGTTAAATCTAAATGTGTTAAATATGTGAGAATAACAAAGCTACATTCAATTTAGCTAACACCCTATCTATGG
This sequence comes from Populus euphratica, assembly GCF_000495115.2. NCBI lineage: Eukaryota > Viridiplantae > Streptophyta > Magnoliopsida > Malpighiales > Salicaceae > Populus > Populus euphratica. The sequence goes on along the minus strand of NW_011499890.1, from coordinate 1,036,738 downwards.
ATCTTTAACTTTATCAAATCACAAAAATATTTACCGGTCAAAACTTATACCTGGGTTACTTTTCATTTGAAACAATAGAAGACAATACCTCTCTCATTTAATTAGTCCCAACCCTCAGCAACTTCAATTATTCTAAATAAACCCTAGTTGTTCTCTCTCCAAAACTGTCTCTATGCTGCCAAAACAAGCTAATTAAATTTTTTGTTCCTCCTCAAGTGGAGTTTTCTATTAATCATTAACAAGAACTTATAGTGGGAAAAGCACATTTACAAGTTGACAGTTCAAATCAGATCAGACCGATACAATCAAGAGGATCCCAAGATTCTTTTGCGAACACTTTCAAGTCACCAACATGCGGGATCAAACAAATTCCTCAAGCCAACAAAACTATAACCAGAATTTTTTAACCGAAGAACATAATGCCGAATTCTTCAAAACCATCAAATGGATATCCTAATTTTCTGACAAACAAGCTAATGCAACAACAGAACATAACTTTTTTAGCAAGAAAAAAAAATGAAAAAGTTGAAGTCTTTACTCACGTGTTACCCTTGATCTTGAACCAAGTCTCTGCACATTTCTTGTGTGCAGCCCCCAAATCACCCTTACAAGAACACCCCAACTCGATAGCAACTCCACATTCTTGCTCTCTAGTCTCCAAACCCAGGTGGCAAATTCTACAATCTCTCTGAGTCTCGTTGTCCAAATGCACCTCCATATCCAAACCTCCACTCTCCAAATCCACCTCTGACAAGCAATCTGACACAGAAGAGTTCCTATGAGCCCCAATCTCGCCAGACAGTGAGATTTCACTGCTGCTGGCACTGAAATGGTGGTCTCCGTCGAAAGGGGGAGACTGTGTAGCTAGCATTTTGAGAGAACTTAGAAAGGAGAAAACTTAAGAAAGTGCTAAAGGCCGGGGTTTTGATGAAAGGGTTTTATGCCATTTGCTTCGTCAATTTTCAGGAGAAGAGAGCTAGCAGTAACGAGATAGAGAGAGAGAGAGAGAGAGCTAAGTTTGGAGTTAGCGACAAACAGAGGGGTGTTAAAGGAAGCAGGGAAGGTGGCGGTGTTTGTTTCTATCTTTACTTTCTTTTATTAAAAAGATCAAACTCTCTCTGTCTCTCTCTCTCTCTCTCTCTCAATATCTATGTGTCAGTTTAGGGCAGTGTTGGTTAAAGGTAAACCCAAGGAAACTGCTGTTGTCTTGGTGGCGCAGAGCAGAATTACGATGGAAACTGTGGGGTATGATGGAATGGAGAAAATTATAACTTCATGCTATTTTTTTTTTCAATGCCTAATTTTTTAATTTACCTGTTTGAGTGATCTTTTTTTTTTTAGCATATTTCATCATTGAGAATGTTAAATTCTAAGGTGGTTGGTATCAAGTAATACATAGTAAAATAGATCTCGCGCTAGATTAAAGAAAATTAAAATTTTAGTGTCTAACTCTTTTTTTATATATATTTTAGTGATTAGATATTATTTCACGTATTTGAATGATTAATTTTGATTTTTTTTTATTCTGAATGCATTTTATTATTTGACAAGTTGGGGTGATTTTGGTGTAGTTTCATCCATAATTTTTATGATTTTAGAATGTACTTAAACGATATATTTGAATGTTAATGTTATGAGAATTAATTTTGTTTAATAATAAATTTAAATTAAATTAAATTACATTAAATTAAATAATTATATAAATTATAATTTTGTTTAATTATGAATTGAATTGAATGTTAAATTGTAAATTTTAGGTTGATTATTTTTTGTGATAGAGAGTTGAGTGGTAGAAAAAACATCCTCCATTAAATTTTTTAGATTGAAATTGCATATGGCTCACTAAATTATATTATTTTTAAAATAAATTTCGAACTGTGTTGCTCTTTCTATAATTTTTTAAAATGCTACTTCAAAAAAAAAAACAAACACTCATGATGATTGCCAAGGGAAACTATTTAATTGGAATAATTATGTTGGAGATCAGTCCAAAACACAAAATATTTAAACAGGCATGCATAGAAAGTACTCCTAATTATTATCATCGCGATTCCAGGAGAGATTGTATATAATAATAGGCTCCGTATTCTCTGTTTTTTAATCCCTTTTGAACTATACAGCAGAAAGATCGTACATGATCTCTAATTGAAAAACTTAGTATAAATTACTCCAATAACAGAATCAAATGGAAGTTGGAGCGCAAGCGACATCAGCAGCACTAGATATGGCAGATTCGGGTGGAAGGGCTCCAACAGAGGCTGGTGCAGGGGCTGCATCACCATTGCTTCTAGTCTGGTACATGGCACGGCGGGGACTGGCGCACAGGTTTGGCAAGTAAACTCCTGAATATACGCATGCAATGTATATTATTTTTGTGCGAGATTTTTGACACATGAAGTGGAAGGAAATAAAAAGTTGTAGCGGCTGCAGATAGATAAAGGATTAGCATATGGAAGTACCTTCTGCTAGGGCCAAATTGGAGTAGAGATCGACGATGTTGGGGCAAGCTTGAGAGCACGACTTTGAGCAAAGTTTAGTCAAGAACTGAGGCTGAAGGAGAGAGTCTGATGAGATACCAACAGTGTTTCTATTGAGGCCACATGCAGTAATACATTCATCGATCTCAATCCATTCGTTCAGTTTATCTACAACAACCTCTGATGTCTTGCATTGGTACTTAACACCTCCATCTTTCGTGGCGTAATTCTCCAGCAAACATCGCTTCCCAGAAGTTGCAATTGAATATGAGCAGAAATCAACGGGCAACTGCTCGCATACAAGCTCGCCTAGATAATATACCATGTCAAACAATAAAAGAAACAATTCAGCACCGCTAGCATACAAGATTGAATATATCTACAGAGAGAGAGAGAGAGAGATGAGTAGAAGGATTTACCAAGAGCTCCATTAAGGAGAAGAGAGAGAGCAAGGAATGCGATCAAGGCCATATTTATCTGATCAGAGAATGAGAAATGAAAGATGGTGTGAGAGATCAGGTTTGTGCGGTTGTTGTGTTTATATAGTAGAGGGAGGGGAGGATACATCTCCCTCAGAGGTCAATGACTATGTAGGTATCTTATGCTGATTTAGTTGGCAAGAAAATGTCATTGTTTGTCGTTTCTTTTGAGGCATTATTTGGCAACATAATAATACAATATTACGGTAATTATTTCATATGATGTTTTGGTGGCAACGGAAATCAACTTCGTTTTATTTTTGGTCATGCGCCGTAACAAAATAATCAATTATATAAAGTAAATATATTTTAAGAAATAAACGGCATGAATAATAAAATCAGAATCAAAATATTATATTGAAAAAATATAATTACAACTTAACAACCTTTTATTTTTTTGAAAAAATGGGTCAAGTGATGTCTGAACCTTAATTCCCATCCTTGTAACCAGGTTCAGACAGACAAGATTGAATTTTACTAGTCTATAATGACATGGTAGAATGTGTTTAGAAAAATGGTTATTTTTGTGATTGCCATAGATAAAAAACACTTTTTTAAAAAATTATTTTTTTTTTTATTCTTTTAAGTAAATATGTGTTTTGTTTTAAAATAAGAGTTTTTTAAAAATTATTTGATATGTATTTAATTAAATTACTTTTATAAATGCTTTTATTAGTAAAATTATCTCGAAGCACGTGTGAATTTTGTGAAGTTGTGAATAAAATTTGTCAAGGAATTCTTTTAATACATAAAAAATATGAATGTTACATAATTGTTGTCCTCCATTCATCCCATTAAGCTATCTCTGATGTCATCATGAATGTAATTCATTTGAGAAGGCTTATGGTTCCCTTGACTTTGACTTTGAGAACGTGATACAACATTGACTAAAAAATTATCAAGAATAAAATAAGGATTGTGTCATATTTTGTAAATCCAACATTTTTTTGTGACTTTCTTCTTATGTAGTTATGCGTTGCCATTAACGCCATTACAATCTACACTTGTGATTTGTACGAATATATCGACATGTTCTGTAAAATTCTTCATCGTTGTTTCCACACCCTAAATGCATGTTCAATGACATTGCGGAGTGATGAATATGCGTTATTGAATCGCTTTTCCTGACTTGTTGGTTGCCCTCGACGTCGAAACTCTCAGAAGTAATACCTCTCACCTTTATATGGACCGAGATATCCATACTCATTTAAGTACCTAGCATCAACCAAATAATATTTACCTGAAATAACGATAAAGAAAATTATATCAAATGTAATAAAGAAATACAGAATAAACATATTTAAAATATAAATATGTTTGAATCTAATTATTTTCCTACATGTACCTTCAGGAGATTTTAGGAATTTTATGCTTGGATTATCAATAGCCTCCAAAAAAATACAAGTATCATGAGCGCTATATTCTCATCCTGCCCAAACAAACGTGAATTGCATATTAAAAAAACATGTTGCCATTACATTCTATGCCGGCAGACCTTTTCTATCGATAAATAGTACTTGATTTTCATGAGAAACAAAAGCACGCACATGTATCCCGTCGATTGCTCCAATGCAATTCTACAAAACAAAACAATAACCAACATTTTATAAGTAATTAAAGATTAAGAATATAATATTAATGTTGATCTCTATAATTGCTATAAAGACTGTCTGTTTGACCTTAAAATGAGGCATAAATTTAGGATTCATCGCAATTTCTCATGGAGTGTTTAAAAATTCAGAGTCCTTGGGTTTCATTATATCTACTGCAAGCAAACAAATTATCTCCAACACTTAATTAAAATAGCGACTCATAGTTTCACCTGAGTGTTGAAATCTTTTCTAGACTTGCCTATTTGTTTAACCTAATACAATAGTGTACAAAAATATTGTCACCTTTTCAAGAACACTCGTCCTTCTCGATGGTTTCGAGCCATATTATGTTTCCAAGTCATAACAAAGGTTTTATAACGTCATTGAATCCATCTTAAATATGTTAACACACCATTTTCAGTATCCTCCAACGACTTCAGTCAACCATCTCATCCTTGTGTTATATGAAACCATACAAGGTTCCTTATACACATAAGTAACATAGTATATGTGCAAAGCACTAATGGTACATAACAATAGTTTTTTATGATCAAACTCTCGTTGCCAAAATGAATCATCTTCATCATCAGTACAATTTGAATTCATGTTTTCATCAAGCTCTCGTTGCCAAAATGAATCATCCTTATCATCAGTACAATTTGGATTCATGTTTTCATCACTATCATCATATCATCATCATCAGTTCTGTTTGAATCATCCCCATCATCGCCACTATTATTCACCCCTTCATTACCACAACCATTTTCATTATTGGTAGCTCCACCACTATTGCCAGTATTCCTACAATTAATATGATCAATTACATGATTCATCACAATATCATAATTGTTATCATATTTAACACCAAGCATAGCATTAACCCATTCATATACCATATTTACCTACACAAATTTAATTGTAAACATTTGTGTTTATTTCAAGTCATATTAAAAAAAAATCCATCACTTTTTATATTTAAATTGACAACACTATTTATCACTTTAAAAAATATGAAAAAAAATAATATCATGTAGAAAAATAATATCATGCTATAGATTAATAACATGACTTTTATCCATAACCTATATAAATAAAGAAAACTTCAATATCAAAATGTTATGTTGTATAGCATTCAAATTCATGCATGAAACAAAAGCATCAAAACAATAATGTGAGGATAAACTATAGCAAACAATTGCATACAAACCACATCACTTTTTGGTCTTGCATTGAAAGACCAATGAACTTTAAATCAGCAACAAATCAGCCTTTAATGCAAAAAATGAGATTAAACACAAAGAACTTACAACTAAAACTTCTGTTGCAGGAACTTTGAAGATCAAAAATATAATTATTATAGTGTATTAAACAGGGCAGAATAGTATTTATAAATGTGAAGTAACAACATGTATTATATATAGGAAGCAATATATCTCATTGTCAAAACTTTTACAATTTCAAACAATACATATACTCAGTAACATTGAAGAATATGCCTGACTGCAGTGCTATAAAGCTTTTACAAATTGAGAATCTTATTGCCTTTTCTTTTTAGGTGCATGTGCTCATGCACTGTTTCAATAATGCAGCCTTACATATACATACAACCAAGAACCTACAGCCTTACATTTCATGATTGTAAAGCAAAAAAGTGGTTGTAAATAACCTGCTGCCTTACATCATAACTATAAAGAAAACAATGGTTGGAAATAACAATTCTTTTCTAATAGATGTAAAACTTGATTCCATAACTTCCTGTTGCCAAAGCCCCACTTGCCATAGGTCCCTTTATCTGTACATATTTTTATTTCTCTGTTTCCTTCACTTTTTCAGCATGCTTTGATGGTTCCAGCATACTAACATGGTAGTGCCAACATACAACGGTAGCAGCATTCACAAACAGCATACCCTAAAACAGCACAACCAGCATAAGCAAGCACAAACAATTTAGCATCACACGGCAGTAATAGTATAGCAATAATCATTCACAAACAATATCTTAATACAACACCGATATCAGCATAGCCATAAGCATTCAGACACGACATATAATCACACATTGTTCCAGCATAAATCTTAACAGTCATTATAGGTATCCCTCAACATAACAGCAGATTATCCCTCAATATAATATAAGACAACACAACAATTTAACAATAATCCATGAAATGTAAAAAAGGTTAAGTTAGCAATCCGTAAACATAATATAAACTGCTAGTTCTCTATAAAATCAGCACCACTCTTCATGCTTCAATCCAGCAGCCTTAAGCATTATTGTCCCAATATTGGACACCTGTACATGACTTGGTAGAAAAACAAAATCTCATATTCATCCAGTTGTTAAAGTAATTGAAAACAGAAACTATGATACATTAGTAAAGCAATATTGATTGTAATTTAGTGTTTTTGACTTCTCTTGTATATTTTTTGAAGCCATTGATACTTCCTATCAATATCTCTAATTGAGGCCCACATCTCTTTTTTCGTCCTCCTAGACAAGTACTCAGTTGCAAAACAATACAAGTCATCACCGAAAGTAATTTCGAGTATGGAATGGACCTCTAGCATCACCTCACTTATACTACACCCTATCTTATCCCTACTCTCATTCCTGATGGAAACACGATCAAGTAGTTCATCCCAATGTGACATCAAGCAAGCACCTACTCTTGAAGGTTTTTTACTTTTATTTCTACTTTGTCCACCACATTGTTCTCTTGCTTTTCTCTTTCCATTGCTATTTGTGATACTGTTATTTTCCATATTCACGTCAATAACTAAATTGCAAACATCATCAGTGAATTTAAGAATATCATCCTTCTCAAAATCTCCACTTTCTTCCTCCAAATTTTCTTTTTCATTAACATTACCATTCAAAGTGCTTTGACCAGCAGCATTATCATCAAATAAAGATCCGGAAGATGGCATCCAAACATAATATCCAGTCACCATAACATTACTGATCATTAAATCAAACTTACTGCAAAATGATGGTTCAATCCCAGAATGTCTAAACTTTTTGGAATCTTTGATTTTCTAAAAATAAGTGTATAAAATATCAAATGCGTAAACTAAATAACACATGATACATTGTTTTAGAAATAGGACAAGACAAAGTAAAAAATATATATAGAGAGATAAAAAAAGGTATCAATAACTAACTTGAGTTTTTTTCGCCCACCACTCATCACTAGCACTAATAGTTCTAAGATCACTATTCCATCCTACATCTATTTTAAAAATCATTTTTTTCCAAATCCTTTAGTCTTTTTTAGCACCATCCCATTTGTTTTTAAGTTAGTCTTACTAAAAGCATGACTATTTTTCTCTTTGAAGACAGTCATAACAAATTTTCATTCGACCTTATCGAAATGAGTGTTTGGCCTCATTCCTCTATCAATATCAACAATACAAATATCATAGAATGTATACACCATGTTTTTAGTCAAAGATGCTTTATCCAAGCTTTTAATACCTTTCATTGATATTTTTATTTCTAACATAATTCATTAACGTTGACAAGGAGACATGAGTCTTTAAACTTTGTAGTGGGTATTAACGATGTTATATGTTCAAAACTTTTACAAATTGCTATTAAGAAATGTGATAATGCTGCCATTAATGCAGTTGATTTAAAAACGTATCCCTATTATGTTCTATTGTGTTTATTTATACTATATATATCTATATACTAATGATAATAATTCATTAAATGACTAGTCTTTAAATATGAATGAATAAATATTGTGTAAGATACAAATAGGACATGCCATCTTCATATTAAAGGCAACAAGGTAAGCAATATAAATCCATATATTTCACACCATAAAGTAGAACGAGGTCCATTTATGATAACCAAACTCCTATGATTTTCAGACTCTCCAACATCAACAGATCCATATATTTCATAACATAAGGCAGAACATATTGGAACAAATTGAAGGTAATTCAAGAATATGATAAATTCAGATATTTCATATCATTAAACACATCTCTTATCATTTTCAGACTCCCAACGTCAACAGATCCATATATTTTATAACATAGAGCAGAACAAATTGCAAGAAAATGAACCTAATTCAAGGAAAAGATAGATGCAGATATTTCATATCATTAAACACAACAAATTACAACAAATTGCAAAAAAACAAAGGTATTGCAAGGAGAAGAATGATAAAGAAGAAATTTTGTGATTTTTTTTACTGCAATCATAGTCTTAGGGAGACCTAACGGATACCCCATTTGGTTCATAGACAAAAGCATGCATATTTTCTAGATTAGAAAACACTATTCATTAAACTGATTTGACTTATCACGAACACAAATCCAAAGCGCTGCCATCTATATAGAAGTTTCACATACAATTCTTAAATATCAGACCCCATCTTATTAATCAGTGCATATATCGACCATCATTCACCTCTAGATCAAAGTGGCAACACAATCATGTAATAGCCTTAAACAATGTTCTGATAATCCTAAAACGACACACACTTCATGCAATAGCCTTAAACAATGTTCTGATAATCCTAAAATGACACACATTTTAACTAGCTTGCCTGCAACTCAAACACTGCAAACTTATTTGTCTATTATGCAGTTTAGAACAGGCTAATCCAAGACATCAAGGTCGTAGCTTTATGAAATGGACTGAAGGATATCTGCAGCATAAGAAACAAATTAGTATAGGCTAATAATAGGGGAACTGCAGATCAAGCCATGACGAACAAGATTGAGCATGGTTTTGCAACAAAAAGCAGTTGGGTTCGTAGATCTGCCAAGAAGAAAAACAGATCACGAAGGCTAAACACATGGTGGTGACATATCTAAGTTCATTGCCTTTAAATAGTAGAGAAGATCAACACTTTTGCTAAATGAAAAAAGCAAAAAAGAACTGAAGGAATTAACTTACCACATATTGTAGCTAAGCTCGGGGTGGGTGTGGCTGGTCATCGCATTCG